>NC_082391.1:21992878-22142806 GCF_031168955.1 Gadus macrocephalus | reverse complement strand
TTAAGATCCGGGTTGGAGTCCCAGAGAAAGGACCTTTAGGTCGGGTTGGAGTCCCGACGTGGGTACAAGAGAGACATTGCACATTGCACTTTCTAAAATCCTGATCTATTTTACTCATCTTTTGCATATGTTTTCTTTTACTTATCTATTATATTATTTTATTCCATGACAATGTTTATATGTGAAACACTTTGAGTCTGCCTTGTGTAGGAAAAGTGCTACATAAATAAAGTTGCCTTGCCTTGACTAAGTGCGACAATCTGCCATCATGAGCAGGAGAAGCAGTCTGTTTAAGGTTCAACACGAATACATCTGCCTCCGTCGAAAGGAGAGGGTATATGATTGCATTGATGTTACACCACACTGTGTTCTTTGCTATCCTGAAAAACCTCACATTGATTCTCGGTCGTCTCTGTGACTTTCATATTTCTCTGGTTGAACAGATGTAGTTTTCTCCCTGTGCAGTCGGATAAAAGTCCGCCCTCGTCTCACAGGGTCTACAAGTCTCCAGTTCGACTCTGCCCACACAGCACCTGTAGCAAACTCATCCTCCTCCACAGGGAATCCTTTCATTCTCTAACATGTCCTACAGGTTCGGTTTCCTGTGTTTTATATGGAGAGCACTGGGACTGACCAAAGGGTTTAAACTCAGGTAATGTTGTGTTAGATGCTAACGGGAAATGGAGAGAACCACAAAGGCACACACATCTCCATGCCTCAGTGTGTAATTACAGTACATCATGCGCTGCAATAACAGATGTTATGCCTTCTCTTCATTTAGACTACATGTACAGTTTATGTAAGTTAATTGAAGCCAAACACAACAACAGCTGTTGACTGCCTGGAGCTTAAATGTCCGGAATCTCCAGATGTGTAGCGAGTACAGCGACATGTTCAGCACCCAGCTGAGAGAGCGATCACACGCTAGCATGTGGATCCGAAACCACCATCGTAAACTAATGATAATAAACCTACAAAGGCTCCTCAATTAAACTGCAGGTGAAAGGCGTCACGATCGACATTTCAAACAATTCGACCAGAAAAAAGGGTACCCACTTAATGGCAGGCTTAGACAAAGGAAAGCGATGGACTCCTATAAGGCACGGGTATCAAGCTTACTTGCCGTGCTTCAAATTGCATTAAGTGGCAGTTTTTCTACAGTACAATCAGGGTGCTGCAGAACATGTGCAACAGGCATCTTTCATCATTATACACACAATCAGGCTCGGAGTGAGTGCGGCTCCCGTTGAGTTTGTGCTGAGCTGTGTCCGTTCAAACACCGATGTACTGCCGCCCGTGATGTTGCATCCCGCGTGCGGTGGGACCATGTGGGCTGGTGCCCGGGTGCCTGCGAGCGCTGCGGCCCCGGATACAACGGAGGTGGGCGGCGTCGGACGGCCAATAGCAGGTGGCCTCACATCTCGTACGATGTTACGTGAACGCCGGAAAGCATTGTTCACTTGCTCTCTGAAAACGTCCTTGTGCACTCGACGAAGGTTAAATGCATATCTGAGAAATGTTAAGATGAGTAAAGGAGTTTTTTGGATGGGGACAACAATGCTTTGGCATCATGTGAGGGGTTTAAGGCTGGCTGGGTTTCACCGGGGTAAGGACTTCTGCACTTAGTTTCGAGAAATTATCACACTCCGATATGTTGCCGGTCAATGAGCAATTCTTCTAAAAATGTCGGAGATTGAAACACAAAAATAGCTTCTCCACCAAATATATAAACCCCTGAGTTGAGCAAACCAAACTCCCATATCGGCATCCACCGACGCATATTCATAACCATAACTACTGCATTCATATGGACACACTTATTTTCCAATATTATTATTCATGTTTTATTTTTCGATGTATTTATTTATTTTGTGCCAACCATCACCTCAAGCGATAGGTATAGAACACGGTCTCTCTGAGCCCTGGCCAAGCAGTTCCTAAGCAGGCATGTGGGAGTTGAGCACAGTCGGAGAGCTGGTGCTGAGCCCACATACCAATGTGTTTACATAGCGATACCGCCTCAGCGGGGAATACATTATGCTACCAGCCCAGGAAACATAACATATACTGTATACAGCGAGAGGAAGAGGAAGGAAGACAGCGAGAGAGAGAGAGAGAGAGAGAGAGAGAGAGAGAGAGAGAGAGAGAGAGAGAGAGAGAGAGAGAGAGAGAGAGAGAGAGAGAGAGAGAGAGAGAGAGAGAGAGAGAGACATGCGACAGACGGGTGTGGCCACATCACAGCACTCGTTGATGGGCATCCCCGACTGATTATCCTGGTGAAATCTGCACAGGGGGCAGTTTTGTAGCCCCAAACAGAGGCAGTAAGAAGTGGCTATCAATAGAGCTCACGTGTCAGGGAGCACGCGCAGGCTGCGTGTTTCCCCCTCCAACGACAAGAGAAACCCGGCGGGAAAGTCGACTTTACAAGTCATTAGTTTTCGAGCAGCCGTCACGAGGGGGAAGCGGTGTTAGGAGAGTGAGGGTGGAGCAACACCACACGCCCTCACCCCAACAGCACCACCACCACCTTCTACCCCATCCCTCCGTATGACGCCAGCCTGTCTTCAACTCACACGCCCTCACCCCAACAGCACCACCAGCACCTTCTACCCCATCCCTCCGTATGACGCCAGCCTGTCTTCAACTCACACGCCCTCACCCCAACAGCACCACCACCACCACCTTCTACCCCATCCCTCCGTATGACGCCAGCCTGTCTTCAACTCACACGCCCTCACCCCAACAGCACCACCACCACCACCTTCTACCCCATCCCTCCGTATGACGCCAGCCTGTCTCCCACGCACGCGTCCGTGGCGATCCCACACGGGCTAGCCTCGCATCGGGGGCACCGCCACCTTTGAACACGGCGAGGTGCGGGTCGTAGCTCCGTCGCTTGGTGCCACTTACCGACTTCAAGGGGACGCAAACGCCAGAGCGTTAGCGCTACAAAGTAAGCAGGTTCCCGACTTAAGAGGCGTCTGATCCAGACAGAAACAGAGAACGGCAACAGGGAGGCACTGGTGGAGGCGGAGAGGAGAGGTGACAGGCCTGTGAGGAACAACTTCTGTAGTGTCGAAGGATGGGCTGATGCACATGATGAAAGCAGGGTGGGGGGGAGGGAGAGAGAGAGAGAGAGAGAGAGAGAGAGAGAGAGAGAGAGAGAGAGAGAGAGAGAGAGAGAGAGAGAGAGAGAGAGAGAGAGAGAGAGAGAGAGAGAGAGAGAGAGAGAGAGAGAGAGAGAGAGAGAGAGCGAGCTGATGTCACATCTGAGGAAGAGGAGAGGCTTTCAAGTCCTGAACATCCCATTGCCTCGCTCCGCCATACAGTCGTTTGGAGTGAATATTGAGGGTGTGTGTGTGTGTGCGCGTGCACGTACTTGCGCTTGTGTGTGCGTGTTTGTGACAAGCAAAAATCTTTCTTGCTCAGTACGGCAGGGCAGATAAGACAGGAGAGCACGCAAAGAGGGGGGAAGAAAACATCAACAAAGGGACGGCGGGCGCACGGGACGTTATTTATGCACCGTTGTCTTAATCACCGCAGCCTCAGATAAAACGAGGGGGAGAGTAATGATCCGCTGTAATAAAAACCGAAGACCACCTCTTCCTGAAGTTCGCCTGCAAAAAAAAAAGCCCCGATCGATGCCCTGGCCTAGGCTTGCACAGAAAATTGCTGTAAAACAATCAATCGCTCACAGGTTCAGTGGATCCGGCGGGGTGGCTTAGCCCGGAGAGCGCCGCCCGAAGCCTGGACGGACGGCACGCGGGAGACGGGCGGCAGAGGAGCAGGACCAAGCCTTGTCAATAGCACTTTGTTTTCCATCAACTTTGTTCCTTAATCACCCCCAGCCGTAATGTGCCTTTCCTGGGCGACAGGTCTCCACTAACTCCGATATATCCGCCGTGAGCCAGCGCTAAACAAACATCTACCTGCCGCCCGCCCCCTACCTCGCGCTCTCTCGCCGGTGCGCGGCCTCATCCATCTAAGCCAATGGCCCAGGTCTTCATTAAAGATTGTGTGAGGAAGGGTTTTAGGGAGAGTGGGTCTTTATTGATGGCGTCCCCATTGTCTTTATTTTTTCTCTGTCCCGGTGAAAGAAAAGAGAGAAAGAAATCCCTTCACATAGTAATTACCTTCTCCACACTCCTTCATGGTCAAGTCACTGCTGTTTTGAGTCCTTGTAAAGGCAATTAGCCTGGCTGGAAAATAAACCCTTTTCTCTCCCAAGTTCCACTTTAGCAAATAATAAGCAGCAGCACAGGGAACTATGGCGATCCTATCGAAATGCACAGATGAATTCGAGCCATGAAAGAAACTGTAGCCAAAACACAACACTAAAAACATTACAAACACTGACACATTTAACGGTATTCATTAATTTTCTGGCGCCCTACACTACGAGTGTGTGTGTGTAGACGTGCATTCATTTGACTCCTTCAACAAGGCACTCAGAGAGGAGATCAGTCGGCCGTGAGATGTACAATACAGCCGATAGGTTTCTCAAAGACCAACCACCCAATTGAACAATTAAGAATCGTTTGTTTTCCAGTTTTGAAAAGTGGGGAACAGCCACACGGGCGTGTCGCCAGACGGACTCCAGCAACCACAACAACCCATGCCCACCTGAGCATCAACTAGGACAACAGTGGCAGGAAGCCGATCTCCACGGCGTTAATTAGCACTAGCCCAGTCGGCATCTCGGGGAGCGGAAAGGAGGACCTCAGGGAGAACAGGCTGCCTTTGTGTCAATTGGAGTAAATGTCTGGCCTCCTCCATGAGCTGCCATCAGCCCTTGGAGCCGCGCACCGTCACGTTCCCCGTCCATGGTAATCATTTGGAAGGCACAACTTGGCAAATGGCGCCGGTTAGGATCTGGGCTCGACGTCACGTGTCGTGTTCAGCGAGGAAAACGCTCAGGAGTCGACCACTTCGTACAAAAGGAGGAGGCTCGAGTGATGAGTTAACACGCATCCTGGGATATTGCTTCCATTTCATAACTAATCCTGTTGTTTTCTGCTGGAAGTGTGCGTGGTCGAATGAGACATTTAATACAATTTAGAACCTCGCCCCGGGGCTGCCTTCTGCCAACCTACCGCATCAAAGTCACGTTTCTGAAGTGGATGCGGGAATACAACTTTTCAAATAAATTAACTCTAGCGATGCACACTCAAAGTAAAACCCCCTGAACTTTGATATTTGCACCCTTTGCACTTTATCCTTCCAACACGACCGGTCCTCCCACTCTCATCTATTCTCATCCATTACGATATGGATTTTATTTGCATCATTTTATGCATCATTGGTTTTTTAACATTTTCATCTTCCTGTCTTCTTCTGTTGCGTTTTACTAATGTGCCCTTGCTGCTGCAAAGTAAATTTCCCTGGCGGGACGAAGATTAACTCAACTGAACCACTGCACTGTCGGAACCCAAAAAGGTCAGATTATGAATTTCAACCAATTAGACGGAAACAAAGAGCTGGCTCTGCATCCCATGAACTTTTCTGCCCTGTGCAGCAGTATGAACATACCCCTGCGATGTGAACGGGCCTACATAGTACAGTGAGCCATGAGGAGCGGGAGGGGGCGCCTACAACACTCTGGCCTTGTTCCACCCTGATTTGATAAGACGGGGATGGGCCTTTATTGAAAGGCAATGTGTTAATCCATTATTCTAAAACCTCCCCTCTGAGTGTGGTGGTGTAATGCGATGCCGGGCGATGCCTAGAGGGACCGCTACAAGTCCAATTACACTGGTGTTATTTGCGGCGCTCTGCAACCTTTAAACTAGCACCCCATCTTCCCTGAAATCAGGCAGAACTCGGGCTGCTCAGACTTATGGTTCTTTGTTGTTTGAGTGATTAATAGTTTGTGTGTGTGTGTCTGTGCATTAGTGTGTTTGTGTGCGTGTGTTGACTGGGTTGTTTTTGCGTGAACAAAAACAAGTGCATAAAGGCAACGGCATCATTTGGAAGCAATAGAATCAGCATCGTGTCATAAAGGGTGGCGGTGGTGTTTGGGGATTGTTGACATACAGTGAACCCCGGCGAGATTGAAATCGAGAGGATGTGCTCGTCTGTCGTACACGTGTGGCACATCTCCACAGAGTGAGACGGCAGCAGGAGTACCTCCTAATGACACCGCCATGCTAATGTGGTGGCAGAGGCTTGATAAATGTAAATAAAACCTGACACATGTCACTGGAGGGGGTCCGGGGGAGGAACAGCCGAACGGAGGCGCGCCACACAGACACTTCTATTTATGGAGAAGGCACCCAGCAGAATGACAGACATGTGCTCTGCACGGCAACATCTCCCCCCCCCCCTACACGGGCGACGTGCACGCACACACAAACACACACCACCACACGCACTCACACCCTTTTCTGAGGCATCCGTGGAGGAAGTTGATGGAGTGAAGAGTGTGTGTGAGCATGCGTGTGTGTGTGTGTGTGTGTGTGTGTGTGTGTGTGTGTGTGTGTGTGTGTGTGTGTGTGTGTGTGTGGGTGGAGGGGGTGCTTTAAGGGAGCCCTGGGCTGCATCTTAACCACCTCCACACACATCTTTAGGAAGCACATAGTGCCAGCTCCCCATGTTATCTGCCACGGAGGAGTCAATATAATGTTATGACCCTAAACCAAATGTACTCAAATCCCAACAAATTGTGAATGCCAAAAAAAAATACAAAAAAATAAAATAAACACAAGATGCACCTTGTTCGAGTCGCAATCGGCATTGTGATAGTGTTCACTCTGCTTCTCCATCAGGAGGAGGACGAGGTGGGGCTGGGCAGATAAGGGGGTGGAAGGTGGGGTTGATCGGTACATCAATGGCTGGCCCGAAGGGAGCCCCTGTGCTGTGACTTAACAGCCTACATATCTATAGGGAGCACATATCGCACAGCATGGTGCATGGAATGACAAGCCCCCAGTCAATATGTATTCCTTAACTAAATGAAACTGCTGGGTGTCAGCTGTTGTCTCTCAGTAAACAACGCTGGCTGCCTTTCCTCCCCGCCGCCAAAAATGGAAAGGGAGCGCGGCGGCGGCGGCGGATGACAGCAAACAGCTCCCTATCGGATTGACGCCGGTGCCTATGAAAGTGTGGAGATAAAACGTCAATCTGTCCTCTGACATCTGTCAAAACATTACAATCTAGCACGTGGACGGGCAGGAGGCATGTTCTGGCGACGGCAACAGCATCTCCTGCCGCTTCGGGATTCTAACCAGCAGTACCCCGCTGGAACGTGGCGTCTGGAAGGTTCTGGCGGGCCTGGGAGAACCTGCCTGCGCGGTCGAGGGTGTGAGACAGTCAGTAAGAGCGGAGGGGCCGTTCGAAAGGAAAGCCGCACGCTCCTCCATCCACAGCGCTTATTAATGAACCGGCTAGTGCGGGGCTAATTTTGCGGCAGTCAACTTGTCACCAAATACCAACCGGCTCCCACTGCCAGTCGACAGCAGCCCCAGGGCCCAATTACCAGAGGAAAGGAACCGATTAGTTGATTAAGTCGAGTGTCATTCCGTGACTTTTAAAATGGTGGTATTGATGACGCGGAGCACCGGTTGATTCCATCGCCTCGTACAACTGCACCACGGCTCCTCGCTACTGCCCCCACAATGTGAGGGCAGTAGATGAAAAGTACCAGGAGTTATAATGGGGAGAGATGATGGTGAGTGCCCATTATCGAGCATTGTCATTTAAAACGTATTTTTGGGGTATTTAGGTAGGCATGAATACCTGTAGCTAGTAACCATGGTATAACTGGTATAAATTATGAGTGTGTCTGATGCTGGTTTAGCACACGCATTGGCACCGGCTCAATCATATAGTGTTAGAGACTTCCAATTACATGGTAGCAGGGTGGGGTGTGGGGGGGGCCGCATGCACCTGGTAGGCCGCAGCTGGTGGCCTCTGGTCCAATCCCCTCGGTTCATTATCCCCTTAACTCCCTCCCCCAAACACTGCCAGCAATCAGACTAATCCAAATACAGCTGGTAGGCGCCATGCTAAGCGCGCTAGCAGGGTCTCTGCTAGGAGGCAGCCCGCGGTACGCGTCACCGATGGCGCTGAAGCCGTTGGTGAAACCGGGCGGATTATTTAGAGAATGTCACGTGGATCCACTACCGCTGTAAAGGGGGGGTGTAGCTCTGGAAAAGGTCCTTGGAGGTTGTTCATTATCTCGGGTAATTAGCGAGCTTTGAGAACTGCTGTCCTGGCCACAAACGAGAGAGCGTTGACGACGGAGAGGTACCTCAGAGATCCACCGAACGCGGGCCGACGTTGCTGAGGAAATGATCCTCTTGAAAGTATGCGGAGGAAAGACTAAATATATACACAGACGTCTCCAGTCAGGACCAACAGTGCATCCAGATGGCTCCGAAATAAAAACGAAATGTTTGATTTCTTTTTTTTGTTCACTCATTCGACGTGGAGAAATTGTTGTAAAAGAGTCACAGAGGCAATTGTTATCTTGTGTTTGTGGCTTGTTTTTCTCATCTAGCCATAATCAAATCAAAGGAGGCGGGTCAGCGCAAACAAGGCCACATTCTGAGTTTATGTGTGCATCACTGAAGCCACCTGTTGTGTTGACAAAGGACAACATTCACACAAACAAAGATTGAGAATAAATCCGGAGCTCTATTTATGAATACAAAAATACAGAAAAGCAATTGTTTATCGTTAAAGAAATGGCAGGTTTGAATCACTTTCAGATAACTTAACTTTTGAAGGCTTTAAAAGGGGCCTTGAAACACAATTAGCATGTTCCTGCTTGAGCAACTAAAAGCAATGTAGTACTTATGTTAACAGTTTTGGGGAAGGGGTAATTGGGGAAGGAGGGCTCGTTTAGACAAAATGTTAAGATGTGTAAAATGGAAACAATTACGTGTTTTTTTTCGGTGGACTTTTTTGGATCTGTCTAGTAGAAACCCCCCTTGTTTCTCAAAACATGTCTGGGTAATTGTGTATCTAGCAAAACTCATCACATTGATTCAAAGGAAAAAAAAAAAGCAATTACAAAAACTCAATGTTTGGCAGTAGGTCCCTTACAATATAATAGTTGTTACAGGTATGGATTGAAGTGCTTGGTTCCGTTTTCTTCAGATTTAAAATTCACATAATTACTACCCTACATTGTTTTTCCCCAACATGTTTAGATATTTACACGTTCAACATCTCACATTTGCTGCATCGGGGAACACTATAAAAGAGTTGTGTTGTGGCTTGGAAGCCTGACTGAGCATGTCATTGAAGAAAAACACTGTTTAAAGAAAGACACAGTAAGGTCAACGTTGCTAACCTGAAATGTATCCGGCCATGCAGATGAAGAAAGCCTTTGTAGAGAGTGTTTATGTGTGTGTGTGTGTGTGTGTGTGTGTGTGTGTGTGTGTGTGTGTGTGTGTGTGTGTGTGTGTGTGTGTGTGTGTGTGTGTGTGTGTGTGTGTGTGTGTGTGTGTGTGTGTGTGTGTGTGTGACCGAGGAAGGAGAACAATTGGCATGCGCCGAGGATCTTTGAAGTGCTCGCTCGCCTCCGTTCCCCGGCCCTAATTATCTCCAGGAGCTCAACGGGGGAGTCCCTGTTTTGAAACCCCCGCTATTTGACTCCCAAAGACATTTGGCACCTTCACCAACCGTCAGGCTCCAGTCACGAGGTGCGTGGAGGTGAAGTGTGGGCGGCGGGCAGACAGTAGGAGGGACTGGACTGACTCAACCGGCACACTCAGAAAAGGCTTGCATTAAACCGTGCATGGAAAATGGTGCCCACACCTGAAGCAAGGGCACCATCCTTAATCAGTGGATAATTTATTGACTCCCATTTACATCCACCCTAATGCGGGTGATCAAGCCCTCCGAGCGAAAAACGCAATAACCCAGAGAAGTGTTTTGTGAACAAAGGCAAATAACCAGGCCAGACACATCATTATGTTCCCTTCATATCACATTAGGATGGCTCCAAATGGGCCCTTCTGCCTGGGGTGGGTGGGGGGAGGGCCGATCGCATCGACAGCCAGGACTCAGGAAGGGGTTATGCATGTCAGAATCCCATCAGAGCATCCCTTCTAACGACCGTGAGTCCAACGCCGTCTTCCTCTGTTTGGACACAGCTCCACCAAGCAGAGACACACAACACACACACACAACCACACACACACACACACACACACACACACACACACACACACACACACACACACACACACACACACACAGCCAACAAATGGACCGCCTTAATCGATGAGATGGTTTGCTCCGATCAGGGGATGAGGGGGGATGACAGAACGGCCTCATTTGATCGTTTGATTCGCTCGGCGCTCCACGGCGACTGCGGCCGGCCACGGCGAGCCACCCGGCGCTTTGATGGCGCCTGATGGGGGTCATTAACGCCGTCAGCTATGATTATTCTGCCTGAGAAATCAGGGTGCTTAAAAAAAAGGGGGAACGCTCGTGGTTAAGAAAAATGACTGCCATCTTGAGTGAGGATTTACATAAAACAGCGCACACACACTCGCGTAAACACACACACACCCACACACACAGATAATGGTATGCGGTAGATGGAGCCGTCTCTTCTTCCCCCGAACAGAGAAACAAACACTTGTCCGTCACGCTGAAGGCTCTGCCTGGCGTTAAGCCGCTTTCCCCCCGTTCAGTTTAAAACCGCCGACGTTAATAACAAACTGATGGGAAATTTATTAGGGGGCTCCGAATAAAAACGATCTCCCCTTCACCGCGCGGCGAGTGCGTTAATTAAACTGTTGCCTCTCCCGATTTCATTAGGCCTTGGAGTGCCTCTCTCTCGGGCCCCGAGAGCAACAACAAAAACAACACCGAGACACCGAGAAGTGTGGCTAAGGATGCAATTAAGCGCGCTTGTTTTACTACACGGTGGAGTCGGGGGGGGGGGTGCGGCGGAGGGGTGGGGCTGGGCAAGACTTGCAAAGTTGGAAAATAAATAAATACACACGGCCCCGTTGTTGGAATACAATAGGGGCTTACGGGGGAGGGAGGGGGGAGGGGGTGAGACAGACGGCGCAGGGAGGGGGGAAGCATGTGACAGTCCAGAAGGTAGCTTTACGCTGGGGGTAAAGTGAGAATTGTGCTTGTCGGCATCGGTTAAAGCGCACCCACCGCTGAGAGGGCGGAACAGGCTGGAGGAGTGTGCAATAAGACAGTTCACTGCTCCCCGTCTACTTGTTTTCTCTCCTACTGCTTCCCTCCGCCCTGAAATCCCTCCTTCTTTATTACTCTCTCTCTCTCTCTCTCCCTGTCTCTCCCTCTCTCATCCCATATCTCCATCTTCTCTCTCTCTCATCCCACATCTCCCTCCTCTGGGATAAATAGTGCCATCAATGCGAACACTGAATACCAGAACGCCATCTAATCTAAATACTGAGTTTCAAAGGACTATTTTTGAAGGCTAGAGCTTAGAACACTGCAGTGCTTCACCGGATGACTGCCACTGCAATCAGCCATGCAAAATAATACTTTAGAATTGCAAATTATGTGGCTGCCAAGAATGCTATTTGTTGTGTTCTGAAAGATATGTATAATAGGTGCACCCCCTTAATTGCTGCATTGTCATTAATGTCATTGGGAAATATTGACAAAGAATATTGACAGCAAAGCAGTGTTCTGCTGTAGAAGGATTTAAAGCGCGTGAGGATATTGTAGGTAGCAATAGCTTGTGAATGGCTGATAGTAATTTGGGATGCAAAAAGAGGAAAAGTAACGAATCAAACAGACTGAAAACTGTGTTTGCGCTAATGACAAAATGAAGTGGCTCACGTGCATGTGCACATCAGCCCCTTGCACATGCACATCAGAAATGTGCAGTTGCGCACATCAGCCCTCAGTCATCACACACCTTATTAGCACCCAACATTTTTAGGGGGAAATCCTTGCAGCAACATAGCCCTCCTAAAGCCGTGCTTTCACAAACGAGGTAACTGACCAGGTGACAGCCTTCACCCCCAAAGTGGACTGTAATATTTGACCGAGGGAAAGGCTCCATTCCAACCTTGATCCCATCCCTTCGTGGTACCAGCCCATTTGCGCTACGGCTGCAGCAACACATTCTAGAGATGGAGGACTGTGTACGCGGGCATTCGCCTGATGACTACGCGCACTGAATGGTTCTAATATGCGGGTTCATCCGCAAATCGCTCTCATTCGGAGCGTGCGAGCAGCGCTCCTCCTTTATGAGTAATTTCTCTTCTCTCTCTCTTTCGCTCGCCGCCATTCCAGACTCGACTCTCCGTTAATGGGGGGGAAAATGGCGGCCGTTCTTACCCTTTAAAGCAAACATATAGACGGGTGAACGGCGGCGGGCTGAGCCCTGGGAGACGGGCCGGGAGGGTCGCATTAATGCAGACCAGTCATCTCTCCTTCAGCCATTAGCATGATCATTGCCATGCTAATGAGATAACATCTGGAACAAAGGGCCTTAATAGCAGACAGCTGCTGGGCAAAGTAAGCCAATTAGCGGCGCGTTCTGAGATGTTGACTAATACCGCTGCCATTGTGTCCTGGGTTAGTGGGACATCGAACGACCCGTATCTCTCCAGCGCATAATCAAGGCGGTCACATGGGTGGGTAACTGGGAACGTCGGTATCTCTTCCAATGCATAATCAGGCGGTCACATGGTTGGTAACTGGGAACGTCCGAGCTGGAGGGAGGGAGGGAGGGAGGGAGGGAGGGAGGGAGGGGAGGGGAGGGGAGGGAGGGAGGGGAGGGGAGGGGAGGGGAGGAGAGGGAGGGGAGGGAGGAGAGAGAAAACACCACCACCACTCAGCTTGAGATGAATGCTTATCGAACAAAGCTGAAATTGGTCAATTATGGAGAAAATCTGCTTTGAGGTAACCTTCCAGCTTATTAAATAAACTATAAATCAATCTTTAGGGCAGACTGGCTTAATGAGTAAACGTGTGTCTCTCACATTATCGCACGCCTGCACTGGGCATGCGTGGAAGAGTGTGTGTGTGTGTGTGTGTGTGTGTGTGTGTGTTGTGTGTGTGTGTGCTTGTTTTTGCTAGGGCGAAAGAGTGAAATAAATGTGAAACTTGCTGGCCTTGTAGAAAACATTTTGGAAGACCATATTCCTCCGAACTTGCTCGCGCTCATCTCTCTCTCTCTCTCTCTCGGCTCTCTTCTCTCTCTCCTCTCTCTCTCTCTCTCCTCTCTCTCTCTCTCTCTCTCTCTCTCTCTCTCTCTCTCTCTCTCTCTCTCTCTCTCTCTCTCTCTCTCTCTCTCTCTCTCTCTCTCTCCTCTCTCTCTCTCTCTCTCTCTCTATATATATATATATATATATATATATAAATAATGAATTAAGAATTAAAGAATTACAATTTTCCATGATTTTCTATCCCGAAACACTGGCAGAGCAAGCCGGCCCGATCCAATTAGGCCCATGCTTAGAAAAGGCAATAATGGGAGGAAGTTGAAAAGAAAACACGGTAATGCTATCTATAAGTGTCTGTACAAGTCTTTGGTAATATAATTACCATGAACAAAGAGCACCGTGTGGACCGCAGTGAGGGTGAAACACACAATGAAGCATTAATACATCCACTGCAATGGGGAAAAAGGAAAATTAAATAAATTTAACCACCTTTCCAATACAGCCAGTTCATTAAAGACCATAAGACGAGTGGAGGGAATGGTAGGTAGGACCTTGTATGCACCTTCATTACCTCTTGTCATTTAAATGAAAAATTCTTCGTTTATCTTTATTGATATTTTCTCACCACGGCTGTTCATTGCATTATTGAGTGAATTGTATTATTCATGTTCATCGCGAATCCATTTAATAATGATGATTCATGCACATATAGGCTACATTGTTTTTGTTACATGAATTAGACATGTGGTGATTACTACATAAATGCTTATTACAGAATAATAATAAAGGAATCCTCTTTGACCTCAGGATTTAATATTTAGGATATGTTCAAAATCTATTCAAAAGACTAAATTACTTATAAACTAAATTTCCATAAAACACATAGCACAAACACAAAACCTCCCTGTGAATTGCATCTTTAAAGAAGCAAAAACACATCCTCTGCAAACCGATTCACAACAACACCTCTTTATATACATCCAAATAGATTCCAAAAGGTCATTCGGTACAACCCACAGAAACAAAACATCGGCGCATTGTTAGGATTATTAGGGCGTTAAACGTGGTCACGGTGAGGTCAGATACAGCCAGGACAGGGCAGCAGGGAGAGCCAGAGAAACAGCAGCAGCAGCACCCAGCCTCCATCAGAAGGCTGTGGTTTAGGGGGGGGGACGGGGGGAGGCGTTCAGGTTGGAGCGCGGTCCGACACTGCTGCAGCAACACTATTCCACAGAGACCCCGGCAGAAGCAGCGGAAAAGCTCCCAACTACTGTAATTGGTTTTAAATAATAGAATTCATTACAGTTATAGCGCTTGTTCAGAAATGCAAACAGGGACAGGGGAGGAAAAAACATTCAGCAGAGACTTGCGCTGAACCGCTTCGGTAAGAACCGCGGGGAGATGAAAGGCATAATTCAAATGACAATTTTAGAACCCTTAGTTCATTTATTATATCAGAGGCTCTGAAGATGATGTCGGCATAATAACATCAAGACGGTGCTTTCTCCTGTTTTTATTGTTATACTTGCAGGGATTGTGAGGAACATTTTCTCTGTGTGTGTGTGTGTGTGTGTGTCTCCCTCTGTGTGTCTTCTTCCTCCTCCTCCTCCTCCTCCTCCTCCTCTTCCTCAGTCTGAGACATGAGAGGTGACAACAAACCAGGAGCGAGATCGTTGGAGGGGAAGACAGCTAACTGAAACCAAACATGAAGAATGTGACACGGGAACAACAACGCAGAAAAAAATCCTCTTGCACATGACGGGCCGATTTACCGCTTGTCTTCCTAAATAATTATATCATTACTGCAGTACACATCCTGTGGTCTCATTGTTCCCACATCGCTTCCTCGGTGTACACGTGTCGGCGATTCAAGGGGAGCTCCTCGGGTTCAAAGATGGCGTTCAATACCCAATCAGTCAAGGGAGAGAAAAGACATTCTCTCAAGACCACTCAGTACATAAAGAGAGGGGTCACCTATCTCTCAATGTGATTGATGTCGAACCCCCTGCTGGTTCCATAGCCCACATCAAGGACAGCCCCGCTGGTACACCATACGTCCGCCATCAAATCACCCTCGGGCCAATATCCAGTAATTGGCCCCATTCTAAAGTAGTGCTGGATACGGTTTTAACATCCGCTGATGGGGGCCATAGAGCCCATCTAACCTGTGTCAGAACATCAGGTAAAAGAGATAGAAATGTTTTCCCCAACATTTCTTTCAGACACCAAAACACTGATAATAAAAGGAAAAACAAGACCGCCATACGGCTGTGTTTAAAAAATGGATGTGGAATGGGAGTGCAATGGTAGCTGAGCAGAGGGGGAAGGAGAGAGGAAGGACAACACATACAGGACATCAGCGATGCCTCATTGCTTTATGCATAAGGTGATGACACATCCTGTGCAATCCAGGCAATATCCCCTGACCGGTCAGTCGCCACGACACACATCGGCCCTGGAGTCCATGTCCCCCACAGCCCAGGGTGTCACCGCACCCCCCACCAGAGGAGGAACGGCTCCTGGGAAGGGGTCCAGGTATGCAGTGAAGGGTCCTTGTATGTTGTAGGATATGTTGCAAATGGGGCCCGGGTATGTTTTAAAGGTATGAAGTGAAGGGCCCGGGTATATTGTAGGATATGTTGAGCCGGGGCCCGGGTATGTTGTGAAGGGGCCAGAGTACGTTGTGAAGGGGCCCGGGTATGTCCTGTAGTCTGCGTTGCAGTCAGAGGAACGTACATGCTGGGTGTGTCCTGTGTGGTCCGACTCTGTGGGCGCGATGAAAGCAAAACGAGAGCGGGGACGCTGCAAAGATGAAAAGATGCCGATTTAAACGGCGTGGTTCTCCAAGCGCGACCGATGTGTTGCTAGCTAGGGACCTGCCGAGGTTCATCCCGGTGGCGCCAGCCTGCTAAATTATTCAAGGCTGATTGCATAAATTATGGCCCATAGTGGAGGCCTTGTCAATAGCGACGTGAGGTAACGCACGCCGCCTCTCCGGCCCCTTGATGAGCGAGGGAAGCGTCTAAAGGAAGGCCCAAAGGCTCCCGTCTCGCCATCTTCCCCCATGTCAACAGGGTGCGGCTCCAGAAATAGGCAGAAGATGACAGTGAGAGCCGCGTTGTCTTCGGCCCCCGCCCTGTCTGTCTGTCTGGTAAGTGGAAGGTAGAGCTATTGATCCGAGGAAGCAGAAGTATTTGAATGCAGTTGAGGCATTTCACACATCTTCTTGTGCTAAGGATCAGGCTTCTTACAAATGGCATTAGCGGCAGACATAGTGGTGTGCTGTGAGGGCTGAGAGGATCCCATTAGGTCAATTCCACAGCAACAATGTCACTTTTCAGGCCCATTTGTACTGCGGCGAGCGGCTCTTTGGACGGGCGTCCACTGCCCCCAAGTGGTGGCCTTTGGTACTACAACACATGCAGGCTCTGTAGCCTGGTATTTGACCAGAAGCAACGAGACCAGCCTCTTTGTTTGTGAGTGTGCATCAGCCTCACCAAGGCAGATGAACTTGGCATCAACGCGTTAATAACGTTGTAAATAAGCGTGATGACGGACCCGACCCCTCGTCTATTCTCCGTTAGCACGCCACGAAGCCGGCCAGAGAACGACGGAGGACAGACAATCGGAAAAGGGATAAAACTTGAAAGCTGCCATGTTTAAACGGGGACACATCTCCCTGGGCGCCCATAACAGGGAAGTGCAAGCCAGACGATAACACAAGCGAGCGATCCGGCCTTGATCATATGACCAATCATTACAGGGGGAGGGATCTGTCGGGGGAATCGACGGGTGAGGCTGGCCGTTGATGAGGCGATTATTCGGCTCTACTCCGGTGCGTCTGAGTATGGCCGCGGTATACGAGCCCTGCTGCAGCCAGACGGCGCGGAGGACAACCTCGTTAGCACTGTGTTGTGCTGATGGGACTGGCTGGCTCGGAGCAGGGTGCTCCCAGAGGCCCTTCCGGGCTTACTGCTTGAGTAGAGGGGATTACAGGGGGCCATCAATGTGTCTCTTTCACAGCCGCACGGCGAGAACAATCGGGTTTCCTCACGTTGACCCGAGCGTCCCCCCCCCCCCCCCCCGTCTCTCTCTGGCTGAGAGGAGAAGAGCGGGCGAGGACTGGATGTCTGAAGCAGCCCCCTGCGTGCCCCCGACTCATTCAGAACATGCGTGAATGGGGTGTGGAGAGGAGATGATTAGCCTTTCACTGCTGACCAGGTCCACGTATTGTCAGTCATTGTGGAGACGGACGGCGCCGTGGTAATAAAAACAATGTGGAGGAGTGATGAGATGCTCACAATGAATCTAAACACTGCACACATTGTCAGTGGAACGCTTTATAGAGGCAGGCGATTTCCGCACCATTTTTGCTCTGTTTGCTCTCTATGCATGTGCGTTTGTGTGTTTGTATTTGTGAACATGCGTGCACGACACGTGTGTCGATGTACATGTGTGTCGACGTGCACGGGTACGCGCGTGTGTTGACGTGAGCGGGTGCGCGCGCGCGCGCGTGTGCGTGTGTGTGTGTGTGTGTGAGGAGGGCGCACGGGAATCAGAAAGCGAGGGGAGCAAATGAAGAACTCAAAGGAGCGGGCCCGCTATAAAACGTGGAGAAAGGCAGAATTTCACAGCTGTGTGAACAGTTAAAGCAGATGCGATGTGATGCGATGGTGGACGCATACAGAGAGCAGGTTGTAAAAATATGCATAAACTTTATGGGCCTAATGCGGCCTTCAGGACCCCCCGTCGTGCCGAGCAATGCTGACAGAGCCGGAGAGTGTGTGACTGAGCGGGGGGGGAGAGATGTGGTACCGGGAGCAGGGACGCCATTCACAAGCTCCATTACCGGTATGTCAGATACAATATGTATATGCATGTGTTGTGTGTGTGTGTGTGTGTGTGTGTGTGTGTGTGTGTGTGTGTGTGTGTGTGTGTGTGTGTGGGTCAGTGTCAGTGTCAGTGTGTCTGTGCATGCATTGCCACTACAGCTACACATTATAAAAAATAAAAAAAAAGAATAAATAAAACAGGACAAAAAACAAAAAAATGGCTTTCATCAAAAAACGTGTTTCTGAACACAAAGCTTGGCGGTAATAACCGGGGAACCTAATGCACGGCTCAGAGAGCCACGAGGAAACGGGCAGGGAGGGAAGAGAGGGGGCTGTTTACACCATGCATGGAGGACGCTGATCCACGCCCGAGTCAGACAAACACACTTTAAAGCCATGCCATAGTCCTTCTGTTAGATCCCAGCGCAGTGCACCGTGACCACTCTCTCCTTTCATCTTCCCTTCAACATAATGAAAGACGGCACTGTTGATAGGAGAGGCCAGATTGTTCCTGCCTTTAAAAAGACATGTGTCATGGAAGGATGGATGTGAAGGAAGGATGAGTGAAGGAAGGATGGACTGAGGGAGGGAGGGGGCAAGAAAGGATGGTAGGGAGGGCGGACTGGGGAGGGAGGGAGGGAGGGAGGGAGGGAGGGAGGGAGGGAGGGAGGGAGGGAGAAAGGGGGTGGAGGGGTTGAAGAAAGGATACACCAAAGACCGAAAGAACAAAAGAAAGAATGAAAAAATATAAGAAGTATCACTCGTTGTACAGAAAGTTAAAACTTTACTCCTTCTTTAGGTCAAACAAACCACAAAGTTAGAAAGCCATGTACGTTATATATGAGTTGCAGACTCTTAATGCAGGTCTAATGGATACACACATCATATAGTTGTTCATCACTGTATGAAACACGAGTAAATAAAGAAAACGGTTTCAATTTAAAAGCAGTGAGCCAGGTTGGGCAGGTTATTAAAGGAAATTCGTCCGTTTTCTACATTTAAAAATAATTCTTCTTTTTAAACCTGGGAGTGGAAACAGTTGGTAATATCAAGGTTTATGAGGAGAAATGGGTACTCTTGCACAATGCTGCTTGATTCAATTGTGATGCACTATTATTCAAATCTCCTCGCCTTTCCAAATCCAATATGAGCTCACCGGATTTTTAGAGCGCTGCAATGTATGTTTATAAATAAATAAAGAATCTGCAGTCCTGCAGGATAAATAATGAATCAATCACATCCCACTCGACGTTCCTGAATTAGTGCTTGACGTGCAACTTCAATTGAATGGCAGGAGCTAGCCGCAATGGAATCGGCTTACACGCCAAAGTGTTAATACAGGTTTAAGGAGCGCAAGAACCCAAACAAAACTAGATCTGTCTTTCCCTTCGATCTCGGTGTCTTTTCCTTGGTTACCTGTCTGAGCCATAAGCACCTGGCTGACTGATTGTTTCCCTGGTGGGGAAAAAGGGCAAAACTCCCCCTCTGTGTGGAGCAATGCTATCAGCAACTCTGGTGCTCCTAAACAGAAGGACAGTCCAGGAGGCTGAAGCAACGGCTGAGAAGCATTACAAGCATTTACAACATCTACTACCAAACATCGAACCGTTTCTGCCAGACAGATTTTTTCCATTGTTTATTTTTCAATAGGCACCGCAACATGAACGACAGATAACCACGCAGAGTTCAGCCGCAGTCAACCATGAGACCGAGTCTATAGAGGACAAAGGCAGTAGTCCTTCTGTAGGGGGGGGCTTCTCCCACAGCAATCAGGTCTATTATGGAGATCCATCTATGTTCATCTATCTTCAGAACAAATGTTGGAGGAGACGACTTCAGATTACAGGACACAAATGTTTGTCCGTCAGTTTCTTTATATCTATATGTATATCTTTATATTTATCTCTATATCTATCTATCTAACTAACTATGTATCTATATCTATCATATGTGTATTGATATCTATATCTATATATCTATATCTATATATATATATAAATAATTATATTTATGTATAGGGCCTACCGACTCTCAAATTGCACACATATAAATCATCATAATCACCTGAAATGTTTACCAGACAAACCAGAGAAATCCTTTCAACTAATTGAACACAAACTATTCCGAAAGGCACTCCTGGAGCCGGCAACCTTGATCCTAATTCAAGCATCAATCCACGGTGAATACCAGCGAATGGGAATGTGAGTCACATGCCATTGATTTATTTTCCATTGCTCCTCCTTTAGATCACCAAGGACGACGTGGGGCACACCAGATTTGCTCAACACACGCCACCCAGTTTACTGGCACGTTGGAAACAAAATGTCGGTCCCAGTGTTATTCCTTCCTTTTGTGAGCTTAAATCCCAGTGAAGGAGAGTCAGGAATGGAACAAGAGACAGATGTCGTTTTTATTTCCTTTGTTTGTACTTTTTAGTTTCCGTCTGTGTCGGATGTTCTGTTTTCCCAACTCCACCTGTCTGACATGCCATCTTGTTTCCCCTTTCTCTCGCTCTCCCTCCCCTTCTCTCCCTCCCTCCCTCCCCCCCCCCCCTCCCTCCCTCCCTCCCCCCCCCCCTCTGAGGCCCATCTAAAGGGAGCCTACACCATATAGGAAGAGTTCACCTCTAGGCTAGAAGTGCTATAGGCATGCAGGGATTTGACACACAACACATGAATAAAACATGTGCCTTTTTAGGGTAGATATCAAGGATTTCAAGGCTGAATGAAAGGACTTTGAAGGCGATGTATCAAGGTTTGAACTTGTCATTGTTAGCGCCGGCCACTGAACCAAACATAAAAATGATGAACTATTTGGTGACTGCCAGTTTATCTGCAGTCTGATAACACCTGTGCCCTGCTGCCCTTTCTTATATGCTGGGAAAACTCAAACCATGATGAAATCTTCTTGGTTGTGGTTCACAACTTGGAGAAAATGTTTCTTAACGGTGATCAGAAAGTGAGGGATGTTCAGTTCTGTGCACGCAGGTCGTGTGAAAATGAGGTTGATCATTTCATTTTTCCCCAATTACGCTACATTGCTTTTGATTACGGTCCGTGCACGTCTGGGCGTCTTCGGCACAAACCTAAACAAACCAAAGAGGCGAACACTAACGAGTTGCTATGGTAACAGTACGGCGCTGTCAACACTGTAGATAACGCATGTATCGGTGTGATGTGATTTACACAAGAAACGGCACCAAGGCGTAGCCGCTGGCTCCAAGCCGCCAACCACTGCCTATCCCTCCGGCAGCTGGGATAGGAACGCCAGCTTCCAACACGACACGCGGAGTCTTTACCAGGGAGTCAGGAGCCCGTCACACCGGCACCGATCGCTGCCTCAGCCTGCCAGGAGGACCGTCCCCTCGGGTCCTCCTACGGCCGGGCGATTAATCGAATTCTGATCGCGATTTCGATTTTTGTGTCAAACGATCAAATAATTAACATAATCAAGTTTTTTAACCACTCTAACCCTTTTTTCGATGTTATGTTTTAAAGAAAGGGCAGAACAGCTGAATCATATATTATTTTCGACTTGAATATTTAATTTTTTACCATTTTGTGTATTTTTTTAAAAGCAAAATATCAAAGTTCTCTGTTCCAAAGGGTTTTTGGGAGAGACATGCTGAATAAATACAACATGATTTCAAACTCAAAAATAATCGTTTGAATAATCGTGATTTCAATAATCGGGCAGCCCCAGGTCCCCCCAGTCCCCTCGGGGTCCCCTCCGGCACGGTCGTGGAGGTGGAGAGGGCGGAGGAGAGGGAGCGTCGCTCCGACCCAATTACAGCTCCTTCACACGGCGCCGTGGGCGTGGCCGAGCTCCCCCCAGACGGTCCCCAGCAACACCCTTCCTCCGGCAGCCGTGTGAAAACCCCGTCGGCGCCGACAGCGTGACAATGGGAATCCGCCAGACGCGCGGTGAGCCGGACGCACTCCGGACGAGCGGCGGCTAACCCGGACTAAGCGCCCTCCCTCTGCCTCTGCCGCTCCTCACAAGAGCCTTCTCTTGTCGGAGAGTCAGACAGCTCGCCGCGTCTCAGCGAGGCGCGGGAGACACGGCGGCCTGGACCGCCTCCGGGGTCACCGGGGTCGGGCTGAACGCTCGGCGGCTCCACTTAAATTGGGGGAAAAAACTTCTGGGTAACCACCGGGGTTTTGTCCGCCGACACCTTTCTGACACGGTTTGGCGAACTTCTGAAAGTAGGTCCCCGGCATCTCGGATGAGTGGCCATGATACAAGCGGGGTGGACTCTGTCATATTCCATTTACCCGGCACAATGTGACCAGCGCAGCAGACCGGGAGCTGCCGGCCGCCGCCGCCGCCTCACTCACAGCCCAAACCGGCTCTTTCTGCAGACACAACAAAGCACAAAAGTACCGACGGACAAAGACGGAGGAAAAGCAATCGATACAAAATGGCTCCCTGTAAAGTGCCTGAAAGCCGCAGGTTTGTCTGGGTCCGCAGCCGGTCACGGGGCCAGGTCACAGAGTGCTGCTTTAGCTTGTCCCTGTTCCCGTTAAGCTTTACAGTTCTCTTAATCCTAAAGAGAAGCTCGCAGAGCAATGGAACACCATTATTGGTGACAATTCAGCCTCCACACAATGCAATAACCGAGGGTTTTCCTCCCCCCCCCCCCCCCCCCCATTCGTTTTCTTCCTGAAAGCCCCTCAAAAAACCGTGCCCAGCTATTTACAATAGGCAATAGGGTGTTTCTTTGTGAGGAGTTGACAGAGCAAATCTGCAATTGCCGCATTACAGTGTAGAGAAATGAAGAAATATTGGCAATCTGTTGACAGTGTATATTTATAAAGATTACTGGGCCTTTTGTAAACCAGAGAGAGGGAAAGAGAATTGCCAGCAAAAACAAAAACAAGGTCATCCATTTGTGAGATGACATGCCTTAATGTTTCAGAACAGATATGGAGATGTTGACTACTCATTCAAATTCAGAAGCCTTGAAAGAAGCCACTGAATTAAAGCGGGCAAATATCTTTCAGAAAAACAAGCAGTTTATATCTCCTTTGCTGTAAGAGTGTACAGTGTGTGTATGTTTTTGTGCGTGTGACGTGTGTGTGTGCAAGCATTGGTGTTAGTGTGCGTTGTTGTTAAGCCATTTTAAGTGATATATTTTCTATAAGAGCGCTATTCCACAGACAAAATGATCATAGTACAATTCAGTTATGAGGCAAAACATTTCACTAAACAGATTAGATTGCAGATAACCGTAATTTGTGCATAAACTGATGCTCATTGTTGCCAGTTCACCATTCAAATGCTAATAGGTATTTCACGACAATCCCTTTTTCAAAAGACAAACAGCCAAACCCAACAAAGAACTTGCTAGTTTATTTTCCTGATGCATCATTTCTAAACCCTTTGTCGGAAAGGGTTGGCATTCATTTGGCCCAAAATGTATTTTATGGCATTATTTTTCATTATTTTTAATTACAGCTATTATCAGTATCAGGCTAGGGGGGTCAAAAGGAAACCGTCCGAGCCATAATGACACCGCTTCTGCATTCTCGAACATACACATACACAGCAGCATATCCTCAAGATGGGGGGGGGGGGGGGGGAAGGAGGAGCAGCCAGGAGAGGAGGGAGGGGCAATAAGGGAGAGGGGGGAGGGAGGGGAAAGGGAGAGAGAGAGAGCAAAAAGGGGGGAGGCATGATACATTGCAAGAACAAGGCACGGAGGCCGAATAAATAAAGAGCGACTTACCGCAACTTTGCTCCCAGTTATCTGCATGCAGCGGTCAGCGGAGAGGGGGGGGAGTTAATGTGCAAAAAGACACAAACAGCACAATCATTAGTAGGCCAGAGACTCGTGTCCACAGTACACACACAGAAGCATTAAGGTAACGCAGGTCCCGGCAGACCCCCCCCGCACGCTGGCACGCCGGGATACTTTAATCGGATAACAGGAGATTTTTAAGTAATTTCTTGATTTATTCTTTAAAACAAACGCGCCAGCGTTGGGGCTCTGCAGGGGGATGCAACTGCAACGGCGTTCAACATCTGGCAGTTCATTTGTAGAGGGAAAGGAAAATGGGTAAACAATAGCAGGGATATTTCTTAATGGAAATTAGCAAAAAGCGCACAATGCTGTAAAGGAGAAGAAACAACAACAAAGATTGAAGGTAGCTTAGTAGATTCTTCCCAAGCGAGGGGAGAGAATGTGTCCTCGGCCATCACTCATGGGTGGGCATTCGTCTCCGTTACGAAACAAACAGCGTTCCTTGTTGACCGCGTGGGCTGCCCAGACCGGACATCCCACCTACGCTCTGACCAATCAGCTTTCCCCGCTGTGAAGGCGTCACATTTGGGTTACGACGCCACCGCGGGGCTCCGGGAGCCAGCGGGTCACCTGGATGACGGTAACCTTGTTATTTGTCAATAGCGTTAGGCTCCTAATCTTTATCGCCGCAACGGTGGTGCTTGTATCACAGTGTGTGTGTGTGTGTGTGTGTGTGTGTGTGTGTGTGTGTGTGTGTGTGTGTGTGTGTGTGTGTGTGTGTGTGTGTGTGTGTGCGCGTCTGCCTGCATGCCTGCCAAAGAAATGTATTCTACTATGCCACAGAGTACTTCTTCACACTGCATGGTTCAAAGAAAATGGCCGTTGATTATCTAAAGTAAACGTCTCCCATTGCGTCCCCCCCACCTCTCTTTAATTTATCTTTCATCTTTCCTCCCAACCACCTATCCGTCTCCTCCTCTCCCTCTTGCTGGACAGTTCACTATTAATCTTTCCGCCTTTTGAATTTTTTACTGCCGCCAGAGCTTCATCATTCAGCGGCCATTTGAGGTTTAACTTCATGTCTTTGTTCCTCTCACAGAGGTTTGTGGCAGACAGAAAGCGAGCTCGTAATGTGCCAATGGCTTCACTCGCTCGCTCCCCTTTAACCCTGCATCAATCAAGCCGCTGTAGCCTCCGGTGAATGCACTGCACACACACACATGCAAATTAACACACACATGCAAATTGACAAACTAATGCAAATTAACACACGCACGCACACACACTTCTAATTTTGGGACGTTCACCTTGTGTGTACCTTGAAGTAACGATGGTCCCAGTAAAATACCTTGTTTTGTTTTGTGGTTCCCTACTTTCTTGATTATGATAATGAGCAGATATGTTACATTTAATTAGCAGTCAGGTAGACGCTTGTGGGAAAAACATACGCTAACATCACATTTTTTATTTTATTCGGCAATGCAACACCTTGATCTGACTAACAAGGTGGCAAAACTCCAGTAAGAGCCTGTGAGAATGAACCCAGGCGATGTAATCATTAGAAAGGATGTTGAGGTATTGCCTCATGCAAGATGCTAATGAGCATGTTGGTGTATTGTTACAAAGAAGCATAAACAGACTGAAAATACACTTAGAAAGACATAGCCGATTGTCACATGCAAGTGTCAAACAAAGCCATTCATAGTGTGGTAATTAATTAAATCAAACTGAACATTTTTATTCAGATGTATTAAATGCCCCAAACTGAGCTGCACTCTCTAGGGGACGATCCGGTCTCAGTGCAAATATAGTTGCCTATCTCGCCAATGAAAATACAATTAAATGAAACGGAGGAAATATCAATGTATTCTGCTGACTGGTTCCGGCCGTCATACCTTCCCTGAACAGCACTGCACGTTGGAAAGGGAACCCATCAATGACAAGACACCAGGAAGCGGGCACGTTTGTCAGCACACTCAAAATAATTAATGATTGCATTAGCGTGGAAGACCTGCTGTGGCATTTTAATAACCCTGGCACACATCTATTAGAGAAAAAGAACGAGAGAGCATGCACAGAGAGAGAGACAGAGACAGAGACAGAGAGAGAGACAGAGACAGAGAGAGAGACAGAGACAGAGGCAGTGAGAGATGATGGAGAGAGGCAGCTGATCATGCACCGCTGGCGGTCAAGGACGTTCACAGACACTCTCCCAGCCGAGCAGCCGGTCTAGGATCTATAGGAGGATGCATTGTATTCAAATGAATGAGGTCAGCACTCCTTCAGGGGTAATTCACCGGACTCCTGCTGAAATGCTCCGGTATTGCAGGGGGAGGGGGGGAGTAAGAAAATAATACAGAGGAAAATAAATAGCTTGAGATTGGGCGAAAGTAAATACACTAATAATAATCAGCCTGTTACGTGATTATTTCAAGCTATATTTAAGTAGTCTACAGGGGAAAGCGAGAGGCTATTCTTCCTCCAGAATGATGAGGAGGAAGGGAATGGTGGTGTGGTGAAGGAGGGAACCAAAGGCAAACGCAGGCAACATCAGCAGAGGCTATTTGAGGCCTATGGTTTAGAACCTGTTCTATCTTGGAAGAATAGCAAACTACATTGAGGACGGTTGTTGGCTTTCAGAGCAGCACTCTAACTGTATGCGCAGTGTGTTGCTCTTCTGAGCAGGTCTGTTGAGCTGTTGTGAGACCAGGGGGAAAAGAAGGAGTACAACTTGGTGAGAGTGTAACCCCTCCTCTGAAAGCCATCTCTCCATCTCTTCAGCTAGCCTGGTAGCTTAAGGGACCCTCTAGAGTTATTAGGCGTTAAAAGATTTGGATCATAGATGTTGAGGCCCGGTGACATTCACCAATACTCAGACCACCGCATCTGTACCCCTTTGATGTTGGGATAACATTAAAAACAATAAAAATGTGATAAAAAATGAAGGGGTGCGGGGGATTATTTTATGCTATAATAGAATGAAACGTAGAATGAAACATACTAATCTTGTCTGGAACTTCCAAGAGTAGAAGGAATGGATTGTAACGGCGTGTGAGACGTAAACCAGATCACCTTTAGCGAAGAAGATACCAGCGATTGGAGCACATCGAAAATACAGAGCCATGCAGAAACAGAACCACTACTGACACTCCCTGATTAAGTTTGGATGGAAACCCGTCGTATTAATCTAAGAGCACCGCAGTCGACACCTGTAAATTATTGATTTGTATTTTTAGTTTACTGGGACTTAAGAGAAAACAGATAATTTTCTCAAAACACTATGAATTATTCAGAGCGTTACAGCAATCGTTGATATAACTTCCCCCGAAAAAGTATGTGGCTAAATAAAAAAAAAACGGATTTTGTAAGCATTAAAAAGTATTACACTTATCTACACAGACTTATAAATGGCCGCTCTTAATACTGCTGCTGGCTCTCGCCAATAATATTTCTTTGTGTTCAATAATATGAAAACCTAATCACCTTAAGCATAGCCCCCTCGGGAGCGACACACTCAGGCAGTTTAGAGCTATTTCACGAAGGCTTCAGACTGCAAGACTCCACTCTCTCTAGTCTAAACCAATAAATGTTGGAACTGGTATTTCTCCATCTTTAGGGAGGTCAACAGGAGCTTGTGTGTCAATGAAATATCTATTCAGTGGAAATAGTAGCAGCCACCTTGGATAGTGCATCTGCTAGTCTGTATCCGTCCTGCTGTGTCATCATGTCTTTTATCAACTGTGTCCATAAAGACATAAAAAGACATAATGTCGCCGTCTTAGGAAGGGTATTTGGTATTCTTTATTGTCACCCTCACTGTCTCGTCTCATGCAAACCTCTTCTGTGTGTGTGTGTGTGTGTGTGTGTGTGTGTGTGTGTGTGTGTGTGTGTGTGTGTGTGTGTGTGTGTGTGTGCGTGCGTGCGTGTGTGGCAGCGCATACGAGGGCATGTGTGGCTGTGCATATGTGTATGTGTGTGTGTGCGCGCGCGTGTGTGTGTGAGTGTGTGTGTGTGTATGCGTGTGTGCATGTGTGTGCGTGTGTGGCAGTGCCTACATTTGTGTGTGTGTGTGTGTGTGTGTATGTGCGCGCGTGTGTGTGAGTGTGTGTGGGTGTGTGTGTAAGCGTGTGTGTGCGTGCATACGTGTGTGTGTGTGTGTGTGTGTGTGTGTGTGTGTGTGAGTGAGTGTGTGTGTCGGCTGACATACCCTACACTTCAACACTACAGATGAGATCCAATCCAGTCATTTCTGGGGCTCTGGAGAATGAGCGCGCGGCCTGTCCCCTTTTTTTGTCCCCCGTCTTTTCACTACACAGATTAAGTTATTCATTTGAATAATATATCAGCGCTCACAAAGCCTAATGGCTCCTGCGAAGAATTCAATCATCTCTGATAATCATCATTATCAATAATGGCAGTTAATTACCATAACAATGAGAAGGGTAATAAATGATGTTGTCGCGAGGAGGTGCCACCAGGGTCGGTGAGCGACCGGTGTGGAAATCACTTTGCTCTGCTCCCCGTGTGTCGATGGAGCCCCCCCCACCGTCGCAGCCGCATGCCGGAGATTACAGGGGAATTATGATGGAGACACCCCGGGATTAGCTCTTAAATCCACTGACTTATCTGCCATTATTGGTTAAGAGTGATGAAAGCGTCGTGTTCCATATTGCCACGCGGGAGCCGGCGCCGTTCTTTCATAAGACCGAGGTGAGCGCAGAGGGCCTGCGTGGTCCGAGAGGAGGGGCTCCGTAGGCAGCGCCCCCCCCCCCCCCCCCCCCCCCCCCCCCCCGGAGGGCCGGAGGAAACACACCAGGAACAAATGAACGCCGCAAATCAAGGGCAGAGGAAGAGGAGCAGGAGAGGGAGGGGGAGGAGAGGGGGAGGGAGAGACATAAACACAGACAGAGAGAGAGGGAGACACACACATACACACACACACACACACAAAGACAGAGAGGGAGAGAGAGGGACACATACACACAGACAGAGAGAGAGGGAGACACACACATACACACACACACACACACACACACAAAGACACACACACACACCCACAGACAGAGAGGGAGAGAGAGGGACACACGGACAAACACACAAACACAGAAACAGAGACAGACAAAGAGACACACACACACACAGAAACACAGAGGAGGAGACACACACACACAGAAACAAGGAGGAGGAGACACACACACACACACACACACACACACACACACACACACACACACACACACACACAGAAACACAGAGGAGGAGACACACACACACACAGAAACACAGAGGAGGAGACACACACACACACAGAAACACAGAGGAGGAGACACAGAGAGAGAAACAGAGAGCTGAAGCGGCGGATCAGGAGGAACTCATTATCCCGCAGGTTTACAGAACGTCGTGATATTTCTTCCCGCCCACAACCACTACACAGTCCCTGTTCCCCGTTCCTCGGACGGCACTGCCGGGTGAGCGGAAGGAGCGACGCGCTGCGTTACTTACAGATTTGGAAGTGGCCGAGATGTACTGGACCACCATCTCTCGCTTGGTACTGAGGTCCTTCCCACGCAGAGGCGCCTTCCGGTCCTCGTTCAGGTTCATGTCCTCCTGGGGAGAGGAAGAGGAGGAACACAGGAGTGAGGAGGAAGGTGTACACAGGGTTTCACTGCTGGAGACCAGGGAGCCGTTGTCACAGTGGCCTTTGATTCAGGCAACAACATGGACACGTAACACTACGGAAGAACCCAAAATGTATTCCTACTGATAACAACATATTATCGGTACGGAAATTCACAAGCTAATACTGACAGCTATATAGTTTTTTTTTTATCACGGCAACACGCCATGAAGACAACAAATATAAATTTTGGTTCCATGAATTTTGAATGTTTTATTATTATTGTTTCATGCATTAGCATGCCCAGCCCCCAAGGGCTTACAAGACACTATTATAAAACATAGACGGACCAAAAACCAAACGTAGATGCTAAACAATACTAACATTAACGATATAAATGTTAGTATGTCGGTTATATACTGTAAATTAATATTACATTTATTTACAGTATTTGAGAGGGGTGACAACAGCTATTTGGTGAACGTTATTTGCAGGGAGAATAGTCACGTTTTCCGTAGACTAAGTTATACTCGGCAGGATTTCTCCTCCCTACATTATTTACCCACTCTGCTTCACACCTCTGAACTCAAAGAATGCATCGTGTGATTTTACAAAACCGACTAGCTTTCTGAGTCTATATTTGACTCTCGAAAAAAACACAACCTCCTGTTTATCGCAGCGTTCGGTCGCCTCAGAAAGTTGGGAGGAATTGAACTTTGAATGAAGGGTCCTATCCAACATGCCTCCACACTGCAGCTGGAGGAAGAGCTTTCAAGTCCTCCAACAAAACAATCACACATTCAGGACTCGCCATCGGCCGACTACAACACTGATGGAGAGAGCAGGCTACTGGCCAAAACAAAAACATAAAACCTCACATAGAATCCTCAATAAAAACCACATGTATTTATGGTTGAAGGCCCGTTCTTTTTTTCACAGGGGGGACTACGCTGTTTCACCGATGAATTCTTAACCTACCATCCGTCCCTTCAAGACGGGAACGGATGCAATTGGAAAGCAAGGTCGGACGCCCCTCATCTGCATTGCATCTCTCCCTCTTCATTTGTACGAATCACACGTTGCAGCAACAGGTTATGAACGCAGGCGTACTAATTAGTGGTGGTAACAAAGGCTGTGTGTGTGTGTGTGTGTGTGTGTGTGTGTGTGTGTGTGTGTGTGTGTGTGTGTGTGTGTGTGTGTGTGTGTGTGTGTGTGTGTGTGTGTGTGTGTGTGCGTGTGTGCATGTGCGTGCGTGTGTGCATGTGCGTGCGTGCGTGCGTGCGTGCGTGCAGGGAGGGGGTGTCGTTGATGAGTGACAGCACGGAATGAAACAACACCGCAAAGCAACGGGACTGCGCGGGCGTGCGGCGAGATGGCGCCCCCCCGATAGCGTCTGGGTGGCGGTCTCCGCGTCTTATTGAGCGCATTACCTCGGCGCTACTCTCATTCTGCATCACAAAAGACAGGCCTTTCATGTGATGGAGCCGAGGGGACGGAGCGAAGGCTGGACCAGCACTAAAAGCTAGGAAATGACATGATGATTAGGATAGAGGACTGGGAGGTGGGTGTTGGTGGGGGGTGGTGGTGGTGGTGGTGGTGGTGGTGGTGGGAGAGAGGGGGAAGGTGTTTATCACGAACACTCTTGCACAAAGAGATGGACGGAATAAAGGGAAGGAGGATGAGGGGATGGGGGTGGGCATCCTATTCAAGAGTTGTTGTTTTTTAGTTTAGTTTTTTTTATCTGAGCGAGGGTGGGAGCTATGGAACGATGCTGCCCTCTGCTGGAGAGCGCAGGACGGGCGGGCTGCAGCAGTGATTTGGCAGCACATGGACGTGCGGTCAAGTGTTGCGGCAACCGCAATGTAACCCCCCCCCCCCCCCTGTATTAGTGTACCCCTATGTCTGGAAGAGAGACGCATCACATGGCGCTGTGGATATACCGCTGCTGCGTCTGCTTCGGGGTTAAATATCAAGAGCGCGGGCAAGCCTTCCCTCCTTCAGCGTCATGACCCAAATTCCGATTCCATTCCATTATCCACTGTATTCCCAAAAGTAAATACTGCAGAAGCCATAAACACCCCTTTCATGGCGGCAGTAAACTTCCAAGGTTCGACCGGCGAGCAGTCCTTTTTAAATTCATCTCCGAAGCCTGCTAATTCCGCCGCTTAATTGGCATTCAGAGAACGAGCTGCAACGTGACAGGGAGAAGAAAGAACCTGCTGCGGGCGAGAGGGAGGAGAGCCGGGGCCTAGGGGACATTTATCAGGGGCAAGCTGGAGACCCAGACCCCCCCTGTTCCGCCTCTAAAATGATTTATGCTTAGTTATTAATTACTGCCTCCTAGGCTGCACTAAATGAAACCGTCACGAGATATCTTAAGACGAGGCTGTGTGGGTAATTCAAAAGATCTCATCGGAGAGGCTAGCCGTGAAAGTCATGCTATGTACACCAAAGTATTATGGGCTGTTCCGGCCGTCTCATGCTCTTCCCGACTCGATTATAAGTGCATGCGGCTGGCGCTGATCTGGATCTGTCCGCGCTCCTCTTGACCTGCTCCTCGGGAGCGAGAGCCAGCCCTCCCCAAGTACGATTTTAAATAAAACCACAGCTCAGACTGCTGGAAGAAATGGGTTTCCTGAACAGAAATAAATCCAGACGGTGGCTGGAAGAAGATCATTGCATTGATCCCGGCCCGACGTACGGGGGCGTCCGAGGGCAACGCGCGTCCGAAGGCGTTTACCTTCAGGCGGACGTAATGAATGGCTGCCATCATATCGGGATGTTGCCAGAATGGACCTGGATGGGAGCCAGGGTTTGGGGAAAGTGGATTTAAGAGGAGTGGAGCGAGGTGAGGTTTGTTTTTCCACCGACGATGATGAATCAATTATTTTCCTCACTGCCCCCCAAGTTTGATTCATGGGTCGAGGCATGAGGGGTACACACACACACACAGTGGCATTGCTGCTTCTGGCTGGGCCCTTTCACAGCCCCCCAGTATAGCGTAACTGTTAAGGGATCACATCGGAGCTTATTACTAACGGTGTTCCTGTAGGGCGTAGAGAGGCATGTAAAAACCTCACACGAGACGAGTCCCAACCACACTGCAAAACTACATTTCTCCAGTCTCTCTCTCTCTCTCTCTCTCTCTCTCTCCTCTCTCTCTCTCTCTCCTCTCTCTCTCTCTCTCTCTCTCTCTCTCTCTCTCTCTCTCTCTCTCTCTCTCTCTCTCTCTCTCTCTCTCTCTCTCTCTCTCTCCTCTTCTCTCTCTCTCTCTCCTCTCTCTCTCTCTCTCTCTCTCTCTCTCTCTCCTGCCATAAACACACAGTGGAGACTTCACACACCGCAGCATTCACACCGGCCGACGCTAGATCTCTGGTGACGAGAAAGCTGTGATTGTCCCCTTTTTAGGGCTGTCCGATAAAAGCCCCATCTGGACGGATCTGCAATTGTGCTTCTGGCACATTAGGGAGAAAAAATGGGCACTAAACGTAGCAATATTTGGTAGTGTTAGTCGCAGGGCAGGAGGCATTAGGCGGCAGGGGCAGCGCTCCGAATGGAAATAAAACAGATTGCCGTGTCAAGGTTGTCAAGACTGAGCGCCGCTGTTTTTTGCTGAGCGCTAGATAAACTGGTCTGTGGAGCACACCAATATCTGATCTCGCCCGTCTTGCCGTCACAAAAGACGTGCATTAATAGTCCGTCGCTGCGCCCCCCCCCCCCCCCCCCCCTCCTCTCCAAGAACCTCTGCGAATGAACGTTTCCCCCGCGCTGCATTTTAATCCCATGCACACCGGTGCAGCCATGCACAGCCTGAGAGCCCCGGGAGACGACATGCACTGTCCACTCAAGTGCAATATGCTGATCGCGATCTGCCCTTCAAAGCCAGGCCCAGAGTGTGGCGCTACCCAATATTGTTTAACTTACAGGGCCGCTGTCTAGGATGGTTAGCTTCAAATATATACTTGGAAGAGTTCCTTAAACTGTGCCCACCGAGGAGTGGGTGAGCGATCTACGTTCTCCCTGCAGCCTTCAGCGACCTGTCGGTAATGGGCTATATGATGGTAGCGCTTTGAGGTGCACAGATCAATGGCTGGACCATTTTCTTAAAGGAAGGAAAAATGTTTGCACCACTCCCTAGTCATTAATTCACAGTAGGTGGCCGTACTAATGCCACAGGCCAGCACTTCGTTTCAAGCAAAAAAAGTTCCAAACGGCATGCTACATTCAGCCCCGATGACTGTACTGAACAATTTCTGTACAGTGTATGTGTGAGGTGTGCGTTTCGCTGCGCATTCTTGTGTGTGTCTGTGCCAGTGTGGACTTATTTCCTTGAGCAAGTCTGCTCGTACATGTGTGTGTGTGTGTGTGTGTGTGTGTGTGTGTGTGTGTGTGTGTGTGTCTGTCTATTGGCATTTAACTATTTCGCCAAGTTTAGAAAAAAGCTGCGACGTATTTTGCTTATTTTCTTTCCTTCATATTTTTTCAGATTTCGTTACTCTAATTATACTTTGTACCCTCGCGAGTCAGAGCCTGTCCAGTGTCGAGCCAGCACACATGCCTTCTCTGCTGCCTGTCACTGCGCAAATTGAAGCCCGGGCTTAATGTCACGCCAGTGTGAGCACAAACATAGTAATTGAAGAGTGAACTGAGTGACAGGGATGAACAGCAGCCGTGGCCCATGAGCAACCAGGAGCGCTGGCCGTATATATCTCTGCCATGGCAATAAAGACCATTGTATGGGGGAAATAAAAGGCAGGGCTGCCCATCTCTAGCTAAGCTCCCCCCCACACACACACAATGAGACACAATGGTATACACACACACACACACACACACACACACACACACACACACACACACACACACACACACACACACACACACACACACACACACACACACACACACACACACACACACACACACACACACACACACGCACACACACCTATTCTACGAAGCCAGAGTAATATAGCTCACTACTTCAAAGGGATGAGCTGAAGGCCTTTTTTGTTGTAGTTCAATCCTAAGAGCAAGAGCCCATTACAATAGCCTGGAAGATGCCAGTGTGAAAGAGTTTTCAGTTGACCTTCCAGTTGGGTACGAGTTGAACTTTTGAAATATTCAGTGTTCCCACTGAGCGATGCTCGGGTAACACGCAGGCAACGTAAAATCCAGGATGATTGCCACAGTTCACGATGAAATATTCATCCTCCTTTAGGGCTAAATCCGTACTTCGGGTTATACTTGGATATTAGGATTCTGCTGCAACGGCAACAGTTAAGCACAGCAAAATACAAGCGTTGTGTTTTGTATGATTGCATTATTGATCAAAGCCGTGATCATGAGCGACGATGGGTCATGCAGCTCCAGCAGGGGGTGCTGTTTATAACTTATATGGAGACGGCTGTGCTTAGCCTAAAAGATTAACTACTCTCAGCGTTCAACACTTCTTGGCGGCAACCAACGCATCAATTAAACATTTCTGTCGCCGTGTTTGCTCTTCGAGCGGCGTCAGGCTTTGAGGGCTGCCATCGAGATGTCACCAGTACCATCGCCCCCCTCCCTCGATGTTAAAACCAGAGACAAGAGCTCTCCGAAGGACCGACAGAAACACGAGTGTGAATAACAGACGAGCAGGGGGGCGACAGGTGACAGGTGACGTGATCATATCACCTGCCCCCCCCCCCCCCCCCCCCCATACACCCAGAGCTGGGGTATGGCGACGCCATCGTCTGGTGATGAGCGTCTCAAGTACGCGCTTGACTGTTGACGGTTGGAGACTCGGAGCGCTCTCAAGTGTTGAGGTGAAAAAAACCCAGGTTCCTCTTCAGATGACTTGAACCCGACACGACTGCTGGGTGATGCGGGGGCACCAGGGGGGGGGGGGGGGGGGGGGGGGCGAGCGGTGTGGGCGAGAGACAATGGTCAAGCATAACAAGTAGATTACGAGGAGGCTAAACAGAGCACTATTGTGCCTCGGCAGAGCGGTCTGTTTCATGCGTGCCGTAGGTCAGCCCTGGGGGTCTACTTTGCAGGGGGGGAAATAACATTTATTGTCTTTGCATCAACCATTTTTTTGTTCTTCACTTGTCTAATCTGAAACATCCTTCGCGGTTTGAAAGAAATATATACCGGGGAAAGTATCATGGAATGACTTCCTTCCTCCGGTGCCCCCTTTGTTTAATAGTAGGCGTGCCTCTCAGCCTAGGGAACCTGAATCAAGGGGCGTAGTGATAAGTAGTGATAAGTATAGGGCGTGCCGGGGCTGCACGCCTGGCTGCCTCCGTGCGTGTGATCTACGTGGCTCCGGCGCTAAGCATCTGTGTGAGTTGGGCGTGGCGACCGAGCTCCGCGCCGTGAACCGTCTAAGCGCTGTGTTAGACGCAGAGACGAGGGCACAGAGCCGCAGCACGGTAAAAGGGAAGAAAGGCAAACCGGCGAGATCAGTGGAGCTACAACTCTGACAGACTACCTCTAAAGGGGGGAGTTTTGACAAACCGTGTTACGGTACCAGATCGCTTCCTTTGATGGAGGCGCGCACTGTCTCCACGTGGCAGGGAGGCGGCTCACGTTCCTCCAGGTAGAACTGACAACGCTCTGATGATTACGCCCTTCACCCGGGCTGCCGCGACACCTCGTCTTTGATCAACACACGGATCTAATCTTGTAACTAATTCTGGCTTGAATATACTGTCACTTGAGATTAGAACGTGCATTCAATGGCCAGGGGTTGATAAGGAAGGCGTATACGAGGTGTGTGTGCAGTTCCAGTGGGGTTTGACCTCCAGATCAACCCAAACAGGCCTCCCCACTTCCTTTGGGTCTGTCACATCCCGATACGAAACTCCTGCCAGAGCTGTGCTGCCCATGTGCAATGCCTCTCGCTTTACGGCGAACAAAGCACAACAAGCGGGCAAAGAAAATGTGACACATTTCCTCAACTCAAAGGTTTGTCCTGGCTGCTAACACTCACTTTAGTAACAAACTGATACACTGGGTGAAACTAATTATACCGTTGTCGATTAATTTTGTTTTTAATAAGTAGCATACTAAGAGAGCAAGATTCGCAATAATTGTGATTTTGTTTAAAATACATTTTTAAACAATTATATTAGTGGTCTTCAATTAAGCTGGAACATGGGTTAATTTATAGTGAAGGACAACCGCACACACTTCTGCGTTCTTCCCATGTGCAGTGCCGATGTGGCGTTCCTAAAGGGAAGAAATGTGCGGAATGGATCTGGAAGGAGAATCGATCGGGTAGAAACCGATATGAGGCTAGTCTTGAAGCGACATAAACTGGATGGGAAGCCGACATCGTGTCAACCATGAGGGTCGCCACTAGTTGGCGCCATTTCACCACACCTTACACAGATCCCTTCAGCACATGTAAACAAGGAGGCGCAGACGTACCATCATCTTCTCGAAGAGGTCGTTGATCTCCTTCTCCGAGAGGTTCAGCGAGCGGTCGTCGAACAGGGGCTGAGGCAGGGGCATCTCGGTGGGGGTGGCTTGGAGGTCCGTCGAGTGCTGAATCAGGGGCTTCTCTTTCTTCAGGGCCGCCTTACGGAAACTAGTGAGCCGGTCTCGCTGTGTGGCGGAAGACAACATCACAGCATTACCATCTGATAGAGTGGATGGGTCGGATTCGACCAGCTTTTAAAGAAATAACACAGGATTTGAGCATGACACTCAAAGTACGCACGGTTAATAACCGATAACAATGCCCAGAGCCAAACTTGGCTATATTAACTAGTACTACCTTTCCTTCAATTGGCTTACCTGTTTGTTACAGAGATTATAGCATCTACGTATATCGCGATATTAAAACCTGACACATCTCTGCCTCACACATTTCAACGATTTTCATAAAATAAACAAACACATCATTCTACATTTCTGCATTAATATAAAAAACGAGTGATGCATTTAATTATCCTTCATAGTTTTCTCCTTTACTCACCATCTTGTTTACTTTTGCAGACAAAGACATGCATATTAAATCCATTCTCAGGGTTTTCGTGTACATAAGAAAAAACGGTTGCATCGGTACCGTCAGCCCTTCATACAATATCAGTTTCAGCAAGTTCAAGTTACCGATTAGTAGATGGAAAATGTATTATGAAGGCAGTGCAACAATCTAGTATAAAAGAGCTAAAACTAATATTTACTGAGCCAGGCAAATTAAACCAAACAGCATGCACCATGTGATGTTAGTCAGTGAGCAAACAATTAATAAAACGGGCACATCCAACGTTTCATGGCTTTGAGCCATGAGGAGGGGACAATACGATGAGGCAGGACGGGATGGGATGAGGTGAGGTGAAGGGAGATGAGATGAAATGAAATGGATTTGCAAACAAAACAAATGGTAACACACACACAGGAGACGGAAGCCTTACCATGTCGTCAGCCAATGTTTTTATGTGTATGTTCTGTTGGAGGGAGGGTGAGACAGGTGAGAACTCAAAGTGCCAGCACCAGAAAGTAAGCCCAGTGAAGTTTGTTTACGTGACTGCTGTCACAGTCAGCGTCTGTTCAGGTCTTGTTCAAACACACAAGATGAAGACCCATTCATGAAGCATGATGACGCATGCTATATCAATGTGTACGCCTCACGCATTTAACAAATTGTTTCATTATTCAATTAAATTAATAATTCAATTATTGGAAATTTTGAAATTTATGAATTTGGTTTTTATGCAAACAAACATGTGTGTGTTTGTGTGTGTCAGCGTCAACATCCCCACCTGACACACACACACAAACACTTTAGAATTCCCTGTAAATATACATAACTAAAACATAAGCAGTGTAATCCCTTTATGCTCCCACTGCATAAAAGCCCACCATGGAATGAAGACACCAAGCAGCAACTGGTGCATAAGCATCTGATGGTTGATTCATGCTATGCAAAATAATATTTGGAACTCTGATATAGCACTGTGTTATTCGGTGTGTGTGTGTGTGTGTGTGTGTGTGTGTGTGTGTGTGTGTGTGTGTGTGTGTGTGTGTGTGTGTGTGTGTGTGTGTGTGTGTGTGTGTGTGTGTGTGTGTGTGTGTGTGTGTGGTCGCAATATTGACAGAATTAAGCTCAACAAAATAAATAGAACACAAAACATTAATTTCAGTTCATTAAAACGTTACAACAACGGACATCCCCAGTCGGCTTCCTTCTCGGATCGAAAATTAAATAACAAAGAGCAGGCAGCATCCTCTCTGGACCCTCACTGAACCAGACCACAGGAAACACCTCCCTGGATTCAGACGTTTCTCTCCTCATTTCACACACAATGTGACAGCATATTGCTTTGGACCCTGTGGCTGCGCTGCGGACAGCGCTGTGCAACAGGCCCGGTCTGGGAGCAGCAGCAGCAGCAGCAGCAACACCCTGCCATATGCTGTAGCGTCAGGGTCTAATGGCCAGGGAGACGCCGAGCTAGCAGCCATAAAGCGTGCCTGCCGATGTGTGTTTCTCTACCCCTTCTCTAATATCTGGAAACTGCCGGTTGGGTGGCAGAGCTTCCCAGGCCCCTGCTATCACAGCCAGCTCTTTTACCGCCCTGCGCTGAGGAATACCCTCAAATACCAGCGAATAGTACCCTCCGACGTCTGATCCGTCACTCTGCGTCTCTAAACGCTGATGAACTAACAGGGTAGGGGAGCGGCAGGGGCGGGTCTCTGCGTGTGCGGCCTGAATGTGTTGTTGACGTGCTATCTCCAAACCACAGGCCAAGGGACGAACGTGGGCCGCGAGTCTCGAAGGAGCGGCGAGTCTGCCGTTGAGACGACAGAAAGGACCGCCACGGACACACGGAAACTTTTGAATTTCCAATGTAAGCTTTCATCATTTCATCGTTGTTTTTTTTTGCAGCATAAAACTTCATTTGACAGTGACTGAATTTTAAACGGCGGTACTTAAAATATTCTAATCAATTTAACAACAATCCAGTCCCTGTTTGGTAAATTACCTTGACTTGAGGGCCTATCCCTCCCCATTAGTTTGGGCAACACTGCAGCAATGCAATTTAACATCAAACAATTAAGCTCGGATGTCCTCTGGGCGTCTCCTGGTTATTAAAGTAAACTTTTTTTTTTTTTTTTACATAATAAATGTTTATTACCAAACACATATTCTTCTAAATAACCTAATCAAATTAGCTCTGGGTCCCTTCTTAATCAAACATGGTAATGACTCTATGTAGGTCAGTAAAACTAGACACAAAGCAATTCCTCACAATTTGTGTTTTAATTTGGGCTGGACCAAATCTTAGTGGTGTGCATATTTGGCAATGCTCACTTTTAAGGTTTAATCATTACGGGTTTAGGTTTAACCATAATGACATCCGACACTCACTGCAATGTATCCCCAGAGAACCCGGTCCTGTTAAAACAACCAGCAGGGGACATTTTATAAAATAAATGTTACCCACCCCCCACAATGAATCAACTCAATATTACTATTATTAGCCTCACATGGGTTTACACCCAATGTTTTGCGGTTAAAACTAAAATGTCTACAAACTCAGCCAAATTACAATCTTAAAATCAATCAAGTTAATCATTATTTTGCTCTTGAAAACGTTTTAAAACAAAGCACCAAACTAAAGCGTGTCAAATTTATTTAGTTTTAATAATGCCAGTGGATCACTGGGAGCTATGGCTGGCACTGGGAGTCCGCCCTGCTGGTGGGTGCCAACGCTTCTTGGCCGACTCGTGCCATTGCCGAACATCTGCTCAAATACCTCCTCTTCCAAATGGTTGTTTCTGCAGAATGCTTGTATCATTTGGGAGGTTGATTCATCAGGGTTTTATAAATAGAGGATTAATGAACATTAAACCGCGGCCCATAGTCAACCAATAGACAATTCTCCAAATGACACTCCTTACTTTAGAAACCTGTGTTGATGGTGCCCTCTGTGCTCCAATTAGTTTATACTGCTACTATAATCTACTATCATTATCTACTAATACTACTTCTACTGCTAAAAGTAATAAGAATTATTAATACAGAATAACAAAACTAATTTATTTGTATTGATACCAAGTGATTATTTTTGATTATTTGTATTAATTATTATAACTTCCGTATAATATAGAATTAGGCAATTGGTTCGATAATTATTGAAATAATTAATAGATAAGGGTCAACTAAAGCAACTCAATAAGCAGGATCACCTTTACATCCTAAAAAGTAAAGTAAAAGTATACAAGGTGAAAGAGTAGGAGGAAAAAGAACAGGACCACGACAATAAAAGTAAATGAGCTAAAAAAAGATAAAATAATGTACTCAAAAACATTTCCCAGCATACACCTGGATACTGCTGAGACCGAGCTCAGGGGCTATCACTCTCACTGTCCTGAGGCCCATAGCAATAAGAGCCAGCCGACAGGGACACGAGAACCACATAGGCCTCCTATCTGCATTTTACCCATCAATAATCCTGGATGCTCCCCATCTCTCCTTCAACACAACCATTTAACACTGCCTCGGCAGCCAAAACAATCCTCTCCCTTCTGTCATGGCAGACTTCAATCATTTGTAGTTTGTATCTATGGAGGGCTGATGTGGATTAGACAAACTGAGACGTGGGACACACAGGCACCTGTCTCTGATTATGAATATCTGCTCAAATTAAATAGAAGATAGGTTTGGTAAATATACATTCTTTTATGTTTTAGGAATAAAGACTATGTTCTATCCGTTCAATCAGCATTGTTGTTGTAGTATCCGATGTTCTTGTTACAAATAATCAAAATAGTCACCATGAACGTAAACTCTAATAAATGTTACTGCTGCAACATGGGTAATAGAGTTACGTATGGTGTCACTGTCAAATCAGGTTTGTTCGTTTTTCATTCAATTGGGTAATAGTCACTCAGACAAAGCTTATACTAAGACTACTAAATATTTGTACCAAAACAAAAAGATGCAACCATAGAAATGACATAAATATGAAGAAGAGGAGGAGTTGACGGTTTCTTGTCAGACGGGGGTTAGAGGAAGCTCCGGGTGCGTCACGTGAAGTGTCAGCCGCAGAATAAATCAGAGTCCTTGTTCAGAAAGATGCTACCGCTAGGCTCTGCAATGTTTTGTTTTCACCCATGTCACACACACACACACACTTCTAGGATCCTAGCAACACCAGATATATTCTGAGCCGGATACGTCCTCCCTCATTTCAGTTGACAGGCAACAGGTCTAACGAAACCACGATTCATTATAAAGACAGAAGCCGTGTTGTTCTGCTGTTGGACCCCAAGCTTAACCAGATAGCATAAGCTTTAATAGTCCAAGCTGGCTACCGGTAGAATGCTTTATTGACCATTCCTCAATAGAGAGTGTGTGTGTGCGTGCGTGCGTGCGTGCGTGCGTGCGTGCATGCGTGCGTGCTCGCGTGTGTGGGTGCGTGTGACCTTGTTGAATCAATTGTCAGGGGATTCCTTTCATTCCTGTCTTGTCCTCTGTTTATTACCTTTCCCTCACAGCCTGGGCTGATTCCATGCTGGTACAATGCACACACACAGGTGGGTTAAAGAGGCCGACGGGCTCTCATCCAAGTCAAACTAGTTATACGAGTCAAAGAGTGAGTGAGCCAAAGCCTCGCTTTCTGTATTGAACTGTTAGAGAAAAGCACAAGACTTGTCATGCCAGTGCAGCCCATTGGGAGTAGTTTGAGTGGAGGGAAGAGACGCCTTCTGCCTTTCAAACATTCAAGGACCTCTAGGAAACTATTCTGGGGGGAACAACTGTTGGTATTTGTTTTACGACACTCCGGGAACATTCAGAGTGGGAATTATCACAGGTAGAGTGCTTTTTAAGGGCACCGCTCTCACAATCCCCGTCACCACAAGGTTAGTCTCCCCTAGATCCATTCAACAGCAGCGCAAATAAATAAATAAAACTAGAAAGAGAGGACTAAAGCGAGGAGAAGAGAATCCCACAGTAAGCCCTTGAAAGAAACATTAAGACAAACAATGCAAATTGCAATGTCAGTGTTACCGTTAGGTCGCTACAAGCGGCCTCAGCATAGCATGGCGTTCGCTAACTCTGTGGGATGAATGGAGAAGACGCAGAGCGTTCTGTGCCTGTTCATGCATAGGCAATCCTAAGTACATTTGGTGTTGGCAGAAATGTAATGGCTTGAGGGGCCTTGATATGCAAAGGAAGACTATTTCCAGACGCTGCCAGAATCACAATGTGCGTCGGGCATGATGAGGAGCAATTAAGGTTTACAGCAAAAGGTGGCGGCGGAAGACGATATTTCGGTGTGGAGACATGTAGTCGGTAATAAAACGAGAAAGAGGGGATGGGAAATGTACGAATAACTATTGCCGGGTTTGTTTCCTGCGGTTATTGCAATTAGTGGCCTAATTATGGAAAACAATGAGCCTAATAACAGCACAGTGTGGCAATAAATTATCTGCACATGAAAAGTCCAAGAAACGAAGAGGAATGCCACCTAATTATATGCATGCATAATTGTGCTTATTCTCTTTGGTTTGTACGTTTGATCTATTAGAGTAACACTGAATGAAAACTGAATGTGTGGCCCTTACCTGTACAATTTGGGTCATAACGGCTTATAGTCAAACATATATTTCCAAATTAATACAAAATGTGACAGTGCCACTAAAGGTCAACGCTATCTTGTAATGGCTCCATTATAAGAAGGGCCTATTCACTACTTTTTTTCAACCTAGCACTTCACGCCATTAGTGTTATGTGTAAACTGGTCTACTGCAGGGAGAGAGGCTATCACTGTAGAGAGCTTATTTTATCCACCGTGTGCTTTTTATCTAAATACAAAACTCTCTTATTTACCGTTTTAAGATAAAGCATCTAAGAAGTATCCCCTCGCTGAATGGATTAAATTGCAGAAATAAACAGTAAGGTGTCTCTAAGCAAGTGCCCTCAAAGAAGATGTTATTTTCCTAATATAAATTGTTGCTGCTACTACACTAACAACTGCAGTACAACACACCCATGTGTTAAGGCCGGATGCATAGCAGAGAATGTAGTGAGCTCACTAAGAATGATGTCAACTGCCTGCTTCTTGAACAGTCCCTTAGCACATATCACACGTAAAAGGTGACATCATCTTTGGGAAACTTATGACTAAAGCAGTGTGTGAATTTGATCCAATCAGGGTTCAAAACGCCTGCCAATCCCTCTCCTACTCCCTCTCATGAAACAGACCAGTGTTTCCTCCAGCAAAAAGACTGGGTTGAGGGCCTGCATACAGGATTACCAGAGACACACAGCCTATATCCTGTGCTCTTGCTCATCTGAATAGGGATCCCTAATGGAAAAATGAGAGCACTCAAACAAACTCTAAACAACAGTGAATTACCGTGATCCGGTTTCAGTGGTCGTTTATTGTGACAATATAATGAATCCATAGTCCATTTTATACATTGATTTGGACTCTGGCAGGAACTGCACACTGAAGGCCCAATGCAGAAGATGTGAATGAAGTACACATATTGTAGGAGACTTCATTCACATAACACAGTTGCGTGCATGCATCTACATATATGGTGCTATGGAAACGGGCCCTCAACACAAACCCACACAAAGCATCCCTTCCTGAAACAAAACCTAGAATGCACAGAGATAAGAGTGCATTACTCTTCCTTGCAAACTGGATCAGCGACAAGCTGATTGAATTTATTCAATCATCCACAAAACATTATCCGTGTGCTCAAGTACCACTTTGTGAACACACTACACTGATTCAATGTCCACTGTGCTTCAGACAATGCTGAGGTTTTAAAAGATAAAAGACGATCCTCTTTGAATAATATTTAGGGGGTTCAAAAATAAACCACAAAACGAAAAAATAGGAAAAAAAAAAACGGATTCCTTTTGTACTTTAAAAAGCCAGCTGCGTAGCGGACTACGTTGACTTTAAAAGGGCATGGGTCTGGGGGGGGCTCAGCCTGGTATTTTAGGAAAGGCCGATGTTTACAATTCCTTAAAACGGCCACTTTGGAGCGAGGGGCAGGGAGGAAGGAGATAGACTGGGGTTAAGGAGAAGGAGAATGACTGGGATGAAGGAGAGGGACTGGGAGAGGGACTGGGAGGAAGGAGAGAGACTGGGATGAGGGAGAGAGACTGGGATGAAGGAGAGAGACTGGGATGAAGGAGAGAGACTGGGAGAGGGACTGGGATGAGGGAGAGAGACTGGGATGAAGGAGAGGGACTGGGATGGAGGAGAGTGACTGGGAGGAAGGAGAGAGACTGGGATGAAGGAGAGAGACTGGGAGGAAGGAGAGGGACTGGGAGAGGGACTGGGATGAGGGAGAGGGACTGGGATGAAGGGGAGAGACTGGGATGAAGGAGAGAGACTGGGATGAAGGGGAGAGACTGGGATGAAGGAGAGGGACTGGGATGAGGGAGAGAGACTGGGAGGAAGGAGAGGGACTGGGAGAGGGACTGGGATGAGGGAGAGGGACTGGGATGAAGGAGAGGGACTGGGAGAGGGACTGGGATGAGGGAGAGGGACTGGGATGAAGGGGAGAGACTGGGATGAAGGAGAGAGACTGGGATGAAGGGGAGAGACTGGGATGAAGGAGAGGGACTGGGATGAGGGAGAGAGACTGGGATGAAGGAGAGAGACTGGGAGGAAGGAGAGGGACTGGGAGAGGGACTGGGATGAAGGAGAGAGACTGGGATGAAGGAGAGAGACTGGGAGAGGGACTGGGATGTTGGAGGCTCGACTCCGGCCGCTGAGACGTCATGTGACCGGCGTCTAGCAAGAGCACAGCTCTGCCCCCAGGTTATCTCCCAGTGTCTGAGGATCCGAGCACTGTCCGCGTGCGGGGGGGGGCACAGACGTGGTTTGAGAGGGGAGGGGCGCTGATGGAATTGGGCTTAACTGGCGGAGCCGTGAATCTCCTCCAAAGAACAACCCTCTCTCCTTTGGGATCTCGGTGGGCGATAGGAATGGGCAAGCCGTTTTTTCGGCGTGTGAAAAATGAATTAGATTGTCCACAGCTTGTCTGGAATAGCCACACATACTGTGCTTCTGTGTGCTTTTAATATTCCATTCTGCCAAGTGAGATGCGCAACAATATACAGCAGTGGACCGATGCAAAATAATATATGATGCATGCATTATACTATTGTTCTATGTTAAATGTACTATAACACAAATCAAGTTCATTCATCCCAACCTTATTTTTCGTCTCTGTCAACATCAACAGTGCGACAGACTGTAAAGAACAGTTACAGTCGTAAAACAAGCGTAAAACAAGCGTAAAACAGGCTGTGTTTGCATAAAGACAACTGCTTAAACAGGAGAGGCTGAATGGAGAAAACAGAAGGGGGAAGACCTTCCATCAATGTTGACCGAGTGGAAACCCAACCGTCAACCCAATGTCCATTCATGAAATAATGATATACATTTAGATACATTTTACAATAATTTATAACCTTACATTTGAATTGTACATTTGAATTGTATCTCAGCTTGAATGGCTTTCTGTAGCAGTCAAGTGTCCAAATTAAATTAGCATTATGTGATAATACTGCACTGTATGTAACATTAACAATCTCAGTTCTGGCTGTAACCACGGCTATAGTAGTGGAGAGCGATGTACGAGCAGTCTCACATTCCCTTCCCCTGATATGAGGCAACGCATTCTGACCCACTTCCTCTCTTAAACTTCCTCAACGCACATGTGGTCCGTTTCCTGCCGTGGTCGAGTTTGTTCCTTTCCACCACCCAACCCGCTCATTTGACTAGCCGCACTTTCCCTAACTCAACCTCCCGTAACCCTAACTTGCTTGAGCTCAAATCAAAACGATTTGAATTCTGAGATTCTGAGCAACTGAATCCTGATTGGATGCGATCAGCACTGGGGGGGGGGGGGGGGGGGGGGGTTTCCTCCGGCCGATGTCAGGACCGCAGAGTCGCTCACCAGTTTCGTTAAGAAACTCAACATTCACTTGTTCCGAGTTCACCTGGACTCATAGCCTCCTCCCTTAACCTCAACCCCCTTCTCCTCCCTGACTCTCCTAACAACACCTCTCTTACACATATTGTATGCTTACCACCTGGCACTTAAAAATAGCACCTTGCATTGTGTAGCATCATATCCTAGCTATTGTATAGGGGTTATGGGTTGCACGTGCTGGGCACTTGTTTCTATGAATATCTTTACTGTGCCGACAGCGATAAATTGTAGATTCTCTTTCTCTTTCTTCCGACAAATGTACTTATTGTAAGACGCTTTGGACAAAAGCTTCTGCTTAATGCCCTAAATGTAAATGTGTTGTAAATGTAACAGCGTACTGCTGACACCCAACTGCGAACCTAACCTGCTCCATAAATCTCACGTCACAAATCTGTATTAAGTATATACTATTAATCGTAATGCTTTTACTGGTCAACTTCCAACATGACGTGGGGATCAGATATCCTGTCAAAATAACGCAGGTTAAGTGTGGCGTCTCAAGTAAATCACAAATTTAGATAATACCACAGATTAGCGTTAATTACGTGGTAATGGTTTACTAGGCCCTATACACTGGGAGGTTTAGGCTGCAAGGTTCACGGTACAGCACTGGTTTGAGAAGCAGGGTTATCAAAGTCACCCGCTTAACAAAGTCACAACTTTAATGACAAAACAAAACACTTAACCTTAATTTGCTGGGGATGGAAATGATAGCTTGTGCCGTTATAAAAGAAGCAGCTCATTGACTACCTCTGACCACAAAACAAGTCAGAAAAGTCCAGAGAAAGTTTGTAGGTCCAGCGATGCATGAAGCAACACACGCGTCCTACTCTCCAGTAGGACGCGTAGACGCCCAAAGTCTAACAATAAGACACCATTAGTGGGCCGCAACTTCACAGCCATTACTGGCATGTTCATTATTTCTAATGACTTAAGCTAAATGATGACTATGTCAACAATCATTATGGTGTAATTGAATGAATCAAGGCGTTAACAGGTTATAAACTACTACTGGCTCCCGTTACTGGAGAAAGAGAGGACGCGCGGTGTCACGCAGCCCGTTGCTGGTGGCCAGGTTGTGAAGCTGTGGTATCACTTTATAAAGACGTGTTGAAAACTTTTCATTCCCAACCCAAAGCAATGCAACAAATAAACAAAAACAGTTCAGCTGTTTAGAATAGCGGCACGAAAAAACTGCTTTTCTCGCTACTGAACATAACGTGTTGAAACGATATGCGGGGCTCAGCCGGACAAGATGATATTTTGTGACTGTGAGAAGTGAGCGAGGGCGACCGAAAGGCCTAGAAGACGCCGTAAGCAATCTGATTGCAAACCATGTTTGCGCCGTCATCTGAAACCCAACGTCCCCCGACTGACGGGTCTAACAGGCCCGGGCCCTCCAAAAGTCAGCCACTGTTTACAGTCAGGCTGGCGCAAACAGGCCGGCGTGTAGCAGCCTGACACAGACACACTCACCCGCACCGCCAATCTGTCGGTCATCGATTCACACCCATCCTCATTACATTTGTGTAGGCCGGGCCCGCCACATATCATAGCCGCGGCTCAGGCTCCCTAAATGGCCTGTGACTCATACCCCCTTCCTGTCTGTCCGCGGTCTCTCTCTCTCTCGTTCTATATCTCTCTCGCCCTGTTTCCCTCCGGCCGTCTGACTCTCCCCAACTCTGTGTCCTTACCTCTTGCTCTCTGTGTGTGTATAAAACGTCTAAATATACGTGCACAGTAGATAAACATCTTTAGGCCTATCTATACATGTAGGCCTAAAGATGTTGAATGTGAATGAATGTGTATGGATACACAATCATATATACTATGCACGTACATAGTACGTACATACATGTATATTAACACACACTAGGGGTTGAACTGTACAGCCCAGCTCAAAGGCATTGCTGTCTGAATAATGATGAGGATACTATAGAGCCATGATCTGGAAAAATACATGCTGTCGCGGCCCTGTCAAAGGGCGCGGTGTGCTGTCAAACAGATGCTCAGAATCCCTTTGAACCCATGACATCGCTTCCCCTTGCATACGAAAGCAGGTTGACTGTCACCGGGCCCATTCCCACCAGACATAACCTCTACACAGAACCCAGGGGACGACAACCAGGAAGTTTTTACTAATCCACCCTTATCTAAACTTTCCCCCAAGGTGCACCATATCGGTGGTGTCCTTGCATGTTGACTGTGTGCACACAGTGCTGCAGTCAGTGTTTCCCACACATTGACGAGAATGAAACTATTGCGGCCGAAAGTAGACTATGTCTAATTTTAGCCATAGTCTAATTTCGGCCGAAATAGTTACTTTCAATATAAAACAAAGACAAACTCGACATATGTGTTACTTTGTTTTGGTTAAACCCAGCAGTCTGTATTAAGGGCAGCTGTTTGTGTAAGAATTAGGGATGGGCATAATTAATCGATGCTCGATAATTGATCGTTAAGAAATGCGTCGATCAATTTATATTGTTATCGATCAAAAGGACGTTGTGTTGCATACTGTGAGTCTTGAAGCATTTAATTGAATATAACCCTGCCGACTGGTGGAAAGTGAATGGAAGAAGGTTCCCCAGGCTGTCAAAGTTAGCGCGACAATACCTCTGCATCCCCGCAACTTCGGTCCCGTCAGAGCGGGTGTTTTCTGCTGCTGGACTGACAGTTACAAGGCTGCGTTCGCGTCTGACCCCCGAGCATGTTAACATGCTTATATTCCTAAACAAAAATATGTAGGCTGGAGTTACTGTATGCTATGGACAGTAGGGACAGTCACCACCGTATGTGAGTCGCTCTTTTCTTTCTTAATGTGTTGACTCTCGCTCCGCTTGGTGCCTCTTGGAGTCGTTACATTTTGCCAAAACTGTGATATTTTAGCAACAAGTCCAGCCTTATATATGTTCAATAAGGTATTGCTTTTAGATAGACTAGTTCATGCAATTGTTTGTAAATGGGTGGCTCATCTTTTTGTTGCGAGCCTTTTCCGCGCGCCGGCTGCAGGCATTATATGTCGGCCTTTTCCCCCCCCTTTTTTTCATAACAGTTATACAGTTTAATGCCCACTTTTAGCCTACTGCCTTTGTTTGATTATTGTTGTCCGATAAGTTCGCTACTTATTGTAATTGGAATAGGCTACAGATTTAGTCTTGTTGAATCGTTTCCAAACCTTTAAGAGCGCCTGTAGGCGCATTGTTCGGACTTTACGAGCGCCGCATAGGCCTATAACCTATAATGCCTGTATTTATTATTTTAAAACTGTTCAACAGTTGTAGGTCTTCAAGTTAACTGTATTGTATTAATTTTGGCCCATACATTATTGTTGGAATAAAGATTTCATTGATAAAAACATTAGAAAAAAAACATAGAAAAAAGTTAATGATTAATCGATAATTGATCGATAACTCTAGCGATGCTCGATCAAGAAAATTTCTTCAAATGCCCATCCCTAGTAAGAATCTATGAATTTAATAGTATTAATAATAATAATCGTAATAATAAACTAGTAGTATAAAGGCTCAGCACTGAGTCATTTTTGTTTTCATCTTTTCTTAAATTTAGTATGACCCTTTACATTGTGTCATCAACATTCATATCAGTACCAGCAGTTTGTAAGTAATTAGTCAGTTATTGATGGGTCATATTTTGGTTCTCAAAATTCCCCAGATTGATGCATTTAAATGAATTCAATTCAATCTTTTCTCCCCGGGGGGGCCTGCCCTCGGTCCCACTAGAAGATCACGAGCCCCCCACCATAGTCTTCAAAAATCCTGTGGGAAAAAACCAGTGATGGGATCAGGCCCATTCCAGGGTGGGACTGGAGTCTCCTCAGGTTGAGCGTTTGACGGCGGTAACAATGTCACGTTGTCAGCTCAGGTCTTATCTGCACATTTAAGACTGAGGCCTTCGTCTTCACAACATGAGCTCCTACCTCAGGCACTTTAGGCCTCATTACACAAGAACGACCCACACACACACACACACGCATGCACACACACACAAACAAGCACATGCACGCATTTACACAAACACACATGCTCACACAGACATACCAGATCCAACAATAAAGGAAACAAGGAACAATTTCCTAATACTAGCTTTTACCCAAAACGAAAATAAAAACTCCACACACACACAACCTCTTCTACATTTGCCTTACACACTAGGGGAGCTAAACAAAACAGGCCTGGCCCTCTTCACCAAGAGAAGACGAATGGCTTCCTCCCCCAGTGCCCGAGCTGTATGGGAGCTAGCCCGGACTATGCACTGCCTGGGGAGCTGGAGCAACAGCGAGCAAGCCTAGTAATAAAAGATACTCTGAGAGAGAGAGAGAGAGAGAGAGAGAGAGAGAGAGAGAGAGAGAGAGAGAGAGAGAGAGAGAGAGAGAGAGAGAGAGAGAGAGAGAGAGAGAGAGAGAGAGAGAGAGAGAGAGGAGAGAGAGAGAGAGAGAGAGAGAGAGAGAGAGAGAGAGAGAGAGAGAGAGAGAGAGAGACTGACTGTCTTTTACGTAAAGACAGAAAGTCTCAGTTAGGTCGTAGGTGGTATTCGCCTGAACAACAGGGGGCACTGGACACGAAAAGCAACGCATGAAGAACTGCTGTCGGTAGTTACTACCTCCGGGAAAAAGGATATCTGTGTTATTAATTAATCTAAATGGTTGATGCAGAGTGGATGCAGAGCAGGTGCTTCGTGATGCGGAAGATGATATAATTTGTACCCTGTTGCTTTAAAGGAGACGCCACCATTTCCACATCTCAGCGTCTTTGAGAAGGACTGTAAATGTGTTTGAACAGGCAAACAGCCTCACCAAACCTCTCCTAAAATGAGTCCATCTTCAATATACCAACAAAACAACAAAAAGAGCTTAGTAAGTAGAAACTGTCTGTGTGACATCATCTGAAATCCTCCCAACACATCCATGGTTTGGACATGCAGTTCTCAAATCAAAATCCCTGGAAGTGTGTGACGCGAGCCAAATCGCCATATTAGCCGTGCAGCACAGTTCACGCACGGGCGTCTCCAAACGTGAGTTTAATGGGGAGTCCGTCTTTCCTACATGAAAGCCACAGGGTGGAACCTAGAGTGAGGTGAGCAAGGTTGCATCTGACGCTGCTGTCATTACTCCCACACTGGGCTACCCTGTTTGACTGTAGTAGTTCCATCCCCCTGACTCTTTCACTTACCCTTAACCAGCTGGGATGCATAGCAGGCATGACACATCTGAGGTACTGAGGGACATTCCCTAAAACCTTGTTCTAGTTCTGAGTCAGCCAGAGACCCAAGAATACCAGCGGGCGTACTGTATAGAGTTCCTACTCCTAGTTCCTCTCTTCTACCCTTGGTCAGGGTTGACACCCAATACAACACATACTACAAAATACTGTTTATTTTCCTGCGGCAGTGAGGGTGGCATTCCAGTATCCCATTGGGAGCCTTATTCTCCAGTTGTGAGTTCAAGCCCCTTCCTCAAACACCACATTGTAGAATAATTGGCCTTCCGGTGGGGCTCCTCAAAGTGGAGCGACGTATCGGGTAATGAAAACAATTGGTCGAGCCGTGCTACAGTCCTGCTACTTGCTATTACAGCACCAGTTGCCCTTTACACCCGAACAATAAAGCATTGAGGTCACACCACTGTTGTCCAGACCGCCGCTAACTGTGTACAAGAAAGCACTAAGACCTGGTTCACCGACTTGAGCTGTCAATCATTTATGTTTCAAAAGGGGCCTCAAAGCGACTAGTCATATCAAAATACCATGTCATAACATGTACCCTGTGACCCCAAAGGCACAGACGCCATCCTCAGCTAATGATACCTACCTGGCCACCACAGCTCAGATCACACTGCAAGCTAAGTTTAGATGTTCTAATCCTCATGAATGTTAAGACACTTGTGCCAACTGGTATCTCCAGGAAATTATGATTTTGATGTAGTTCCCTTATACAGGAGAGAGGACGTTAAGTGGAAGAGATTGAACACAACAACAGATATCTATTAAAAGACAAGACTACCTGCTTTAATTTAAATATATACTTTCCCATAAAGCTTTCCCTCAATGACGTCAGTCTCTTTCAACACTACTGTACTCTAGTAGTACTCATAGCTACTATACTCATAGTAGCTGCTAGGGCTAGACTAGACTAGTAACTAATAAATAAACAGAATAACAGTCCTGTGACCATGTGACTTGAAGAACATAAAATATTGAATTCAGTAGGCCTTCATCCACCCTCAAAGAAACCACTGTATCAGGATGATTACAGCTGGTTCTCCCTCGTTACAAACAGCTATTACAATCTAACCCTTGGACCTAGAAAGTTTTGCATTGTTAATTCTCACTTCTACGACCCAAATTTTATTATTTGAAGGAGGGGCAGTTGAGGTGATGACACCTCTCCTCATGACATACAATTCCTATTTTAATGTCACCCCGATTGGGTAAGTGGATCTGTCCAGAGAGAGATCTTGTGAGCTTAATATCTAGGGAACTGTTTGTGTAAACTGGGGCATAGTTACAGTTACTAATACCTGTACTTCTGCATATGAGTCAGCTAAGCAAACTCATGCATGCATAAGAAAAGTAAAAAACAAGACTAATGCATGAACAAACCAGGTCTAAGTTAGAAAGATTGAGCTTTCTGTTGAATCAGAACTATGGATATTCTGCATTAGGCCTGCTGACGTTCTACCCTGTCTGGACCCAGGGCCCCAATGAAGAGGGGTTCTGCAGTACTCTGTCTGGACCCAGGGCCACAATGAAGAGGGGTTCTGCAGTACTCTTTCTGGACCCAGGGCCACAATGAAGAGGGGTTCTGCAGTACCCTGTCTTGACCCACGGCCACAATGAAGAGGGGTTCTGCAGTACCCTGTCTTGACCCAGGGCCAGAGTGAAGGTAAAGCAGTAGTTGTTGCTAATGGATTGCTACGTCTTATCAACAACAGCCTTGCTGTACTTTTGGAAACAGCCCCAACTGGAACCTAGAAATCTTTGATATTCCAATGATCTCAATGACTAGAGGTTGGTCTGCAAAAAGAATGTCAACAAATGTTTTCACACGAGAAGCCTTCCGGTTTCGCAGTATTGATTAGAAAGTACTCTGTTCCCTCAACATGTTGAGTGCTATTCAAAAGCAAAGCACTAAAAGAAACACTCGCTCTTTTACCTCAGTGAAAAATAAAAGACTGCTGATATGTATTATTGTTGTATTACATGCTACATAGTTATTTGGGACACGCTTTGCCCAACAGTGACGTGCTGAATGACATGTGATATTATTGGCTCACTGGGGAACCACCAGGGAACGCAGCAGATCAGAGGGGGAGTGTGTGGTGGGGTTTCATCAACAACATGACATAAGAACTGATGTTTACCTATGCTGAGCTTGGTACATATCTGGTGTACACAGGTGAAGTAAGGTCAACGTATTGGTTGATTAGCATGTGGCGACAGAGAGAGAGAGACAGAGTGTTTGTGTGGGATAGACAGAAATAGTGTGTGTGAGTGAGTGAGTGAGTGAGTGAGTGAGTGTGAGAGTGAGAGTGAGAGAGAGAGACACTAAGGAGATAGGTGTATTTTAAGTCGGTCTCTAATCGACTGCAGATGAGCTAACGCCATTGACCCGCTAACATGTTTAAAGAATCACCTAAACACGCCAAACCTACCAGCTTCTTGTTTTTTCCCTCCTCCTCGTTTGACTTCTTCTTAGAGGGTTTGTTGGGGTCCTCTCCCCCGCTGGCTTGATCCATGTCGGACTGGGCTTGGGAAATGCCAGACCTCCGGGAAAAGTAAGTGAAGTCCGCCAAAACGCCTCGATGAAGACTGAGAAACCACCCGGTTTTAGCTCTTATCCAATGCCATTCCAGGGGGGTGAATAAATATAATAAAAATCTATGGGAATAATCTCAAAGGATTCCTCATCCACAGCATCCAATTCCAAGTAATTCAGTTCCAGTTGTCGAGGGAAAAGTACTTTTCAAAGAGGTGTGGTGGGGTCACATCCGTCCCGGGTCTCCTCGTCTCACAGCCGGGGGACTGCTCCTGAGAGGACCAAAAGACACTTCAGTATCACCACAAGACCATCATCAATATCACAGTTATCACGTTTACAAGACAGACCCCCGGGGGTGTTCTGCCGCCACATGTTGGACTGGTTTAAGACCAGTAAACACGTGATCGTTACATCGATGAAGACATCCCATAAGAAGTCTCCCCGCGGTAATACAGGACCGTATAAGACTCAATAATAAAGAGAAACGTCTCTATGACAGACTTGTTCGTTGAAGGACTGTCAGAATAACACCTCTTTCGGGTCCAACTTGAACCATTGAGGAGTAGTAGCACTGTAGTATAGTGGACTAGTAGTAACAACATGACCACAATGCAGCCCCTAGAAGACCACCCTGACCCCCCAGCCGGTATAACCCCGTCCTGTCGACCAGGGGGGAGGAAAACAGAGAATAATAGATGTGCATTTAGACCATTTAATAAACAATCACAGCAGACGACAGGAGACAACCACCGCTGGTCTCAGCTGGGGCTACTTTACAAACACTGTCCACTCCCCTCCGCTCGACTTACGAAACAACTCCTATTCAAAAGTAATTTATCCTGAAAGAGAAAATTATACCTCACCTTATACAGCTGTGCCTCGTTCAATGAAATGTAGTAATTAAATATGCAATCAAAATAAACTCACAAAATCCCATCCAGAGCTTACCTTTTGCAACCAAACATGAATGCCAGGCCCTCGCTAGGCCCGCCCATCCGACCTTGTGATTGGCCGTGAGAATGACAAACGAACGGAGACCCCCGCTTCTATTGGTTGTACAGGTTAGCAGTCAGGGGTCCACGTTGCGTCGTCTAGCAGGAGCGAAGCAGGAGCGAAGTGTGAGCGAAATGTGGTGCAGATCTCAGCGCGGCCGGATGGGACGCAGCAGTCAGCACCATGGTCAATGGATGCGAGTAGATGATCTACAAAGACACAGGATGGAGAGCCCACTCCTGTCCCACACGAACCTCAGGCTGAACAAAGCTGGAAACAAAGACAAATGAAATGGATATTTATCAGAAACCAAGGATCGGTTATTAGGGGTATTATTTATTTGGCACAAAGACTGGGATGATATTAAATTGATAACATATTGTAGGCCCAAAAGGTTAATTATTTTATTCAAACTTAATGTTTTTTATAGTAGCCCTATATAGGTGGTAAGGAATTGTAAGGTTTGCCTCATCCTGATTTGAGTCCACTCAGGGAATGAGTGAGAATACAATACAATAAATACAATAGTCTACCTCTTTTAATGAGTAGTTCAACTAAAATTGAGGATAGGAATAATCAACATAAAATAAGAATCAATTGCATGATGTTAATTATTGCTCATTAAAAGTCCTAGTGTATATTGTCGAAAGAGATGAATTAGATACATGTTCCTTTAACTATTAAATAACCAATAAATAGCATAGTTAATACATTAATAAGCATGAACTAATAGTTAATAGTTAGTAATAGTTAGTATTAGGCATTAACTAACAATTAACAAACGGTTAACTAATTGTAATTAGTAATCATACACTAATAGTTTATGTTAACTAGGGTAATGGTGTTCATTTGAAAAGCTACACATTTATTAATAGGGCAAGGGTTAACCCTACCCCTAATACTAATCCATATGCTAATAACAACAATATATTGTGGCATTTACTAACGTTAACGATTGTTTAAAGTGCTAATCTCTAATATTTTTCCTGTAAATGTATGTCTGATAAATCACTATCCATCATTGAAGCCTTGGCGATTGAGCCTTTGGTCCACTGATATTTGCTATATTTGATATTTAGGCCCGTCCATTTGCAGCATGAGGAATGTTACGACGCTGGTGTCGGTTGTGACACTCTAGGAAAAATGTCAGCTTATCGCCAAAGTTGTCACATGCTCTCCAGTTTGATTAATGAATCCTTATGGCAGAGTGTTACCACAAAAATGCATGGACAATGAGGAGCCAATTTCAAGATCCTCAAATAATTAAATTGCGGATCTTTAAATGAAATCAATAGGCCTTCTTGTCGTCAGAACCCAACAAACTTTCCCGGTAGACCTCCTTCCTCCTGGATAAAGTGTGGAACCCTAAACTGCTCTTGAAACTTTTGCCGTATTTCAAATTCTGAAGACAAAATACTCAAAGTCGCATCTCAATGATTGAGTGTTCAAAGCAAGTGCTAAATCCAATTTACTCCCAACTCTTTGCACTTCTCCTCCGTGTCGTATTGCATTTGGGTGCAGCTGCTTGCGAGCGGAAAACATTAAAGTAGTACCATTTGGCTCCCCATCTGCCATTGTCGGAATCACATCACCTACAAGTTATTCTATTCAAGTGGAATTCATAAGACCAAGGTAGTGTTGCTGCTGGGGAAGAGCGACTGCAACGTGTTCTGGCAAGGTGGCAAGGACACAGGGAACGCTTCGTGACACTGATAACCAGCTCAATGTCAACTGAGATGCTTTGTTCAGCTGTTGAACACCAAACATCGATTCCATAATTAAAACAATATCTGCAAGACGGGTTGTGTCGTATGAATTACACATTTGATCGTTGTGAATGCTGTGTGTCTGTATGTTTCATATCTCTCCTTTTCCTGTGGGTGTTTGCTGCAAAGCACAAACGAACCGAGTTCTTAAAGTTCTTTCAGCGTAAATTGAATTGAAGAGAGCATCGTGTGATCTCTGGAGAGCTGTGTTTTAGCCCACTAGTACGCCTTCTAATCAACTGCTGTTCGCCAGCCCTATCATTTAATATGTAAAGCTGCTTTCAATGTGGGACACTATTTTGTGCAATCGTAAGATGACAGACCATGACCCTATATTAAATAGACAGTCCCTGATAAATATAGCATAGCACAGCCTAGTTGTTATTGTTGACTATAAAACACGATGTTAATGAATACATTGACGGTAAGAAGCTCTTTCACACCTATCGGCCTGTTTGGACTAACCCCACAACTGAACTATAGACACGTTCACATGATAAGCACTGTGTGCGACATTACAAATGCAAAGACTCCATCCAAACTGTTCCTTACATTACAAATCCCCTTTCCGGTCTAACTGTGGGCGCAATTATACGGAGAGACCCTCGGTAACCTCCCCACACACTCTGTGCTTGTTATGCAGAGGGGATCGCTCCCCCATTACCCCATCTCAAGGGTTCACAACTAGGTCTGAGTGAGAGAGCGAGAGCGCGAGAGAGAGCGAGATAGACCTGAGAAGATGAAAGGGAAATAACTTGTAAATTATTCATCTCCCCCCCTGCTGTAGTACAAGATCAGCAGCGGTCTCATGTAGTCTGGCATTTCTCAGCCACCGTAGAGAAGGCGGGTAACATGAGGTAAAGTCAGGCTTGACTCTCACTTCACCAGATCTTAGTTCAATTCTGTTTACTTCGAGATGTATACGCTGTATGCTGCATGCTCTGAAATGCTGTTTTGAAAACCATCTCTGATAGTGATTGCATTCTCAAAGGTAGTGAGGTCTGTGGTAGTCATTCAACGAATATGTATGAATATTTATACTGATAATATTCCTCATGTGTTGTTCTTCATATTCGTACATCAACTCTGTTGGGCGAACTTGATGTAGGATTCATACCATGTGTTCATAGTTCACACGCTATATTGAAAATGGTCTAGAAAAGTGTACATTAAGGAACAAGAGAGCATTCTGCGCACGGATAACTGCATGCTGTTGTTTTTTTAAACCATATAGTTATCATATATAATGGTGATTACTTTCTTTCCTTTTGGGCAGTGAATTCATGTGAACATTTTTCAATGAAACTACTACCGACTCTGGTCTGCAATAACTTCATCTGCTTTACCTGTTGCCATGGCAGCGAGGGAAATGAGAGTGCTGGTGCAAGGCCACTCGAACAAATGAGGCGAAATGAAGATGGACCGAGAGCGTTGCGCAACAGAAGCTCATGAACGCTCAATATTGAGCAAATCAGAAACGCAGTGCAGCGCTCCGAAGCGTTGACCCGGGGCACACAGCGAGATAAAGCTACACCCTGTGGCGCTCCCGATGACACTACGGCATATTGGACTGACGTAAAATCACTGTTTGATTAGCTTTATTTGTCCTCTAATGCAATACTTTCATGATAAAACTTTGTAATATGTTTAGTCATAAGCCTTTCATTAATTGATAAGGCCTTTGTCGATGACAAATTAATCATTACCAAAAGTAGGTCAGTAGAATTACAAATTGGTATGGTCCATTAGATTAGATTAGATTAGCGGGCTGATGTATTCATCATCTGGGTGGACTCTCCCACTTGTGATGTCACTAGAGGGTCGATTTTGACATTGCTTGAAATAGATAACCAACATTACACCTAGTTGTAAAATATGGCCTCTTTAACATAGCACTTATTAGTCATCTACAGTTTATATGAATGTTTTCTTCATGATTAGTTCATCATTAGGATTAAATTACGTTATTAGTTTGAAATATTAATACATTTGAAACCACCAAACAAACAAGTTACCCTGCTGGGATTGCTCAACATCAGGGGAAGTGGTAAAAAGACCACTTGGAATTGGAATATGAATATAAACTGGAATATTACTTAATATTATGACATCAAAAATCACAATGCAGCTCTCAGTTCCCAAAACAAACTTAAATATGAACTGAAGATTATATGGAGAATACAATTACACAATATAATACAATACCATGCAATATATGATTTTCAAATGCCACGCCAATACGTTATTTCATACAATATTTCTGGAGAGAACATTATCCATAATGTTACAGATTCCAATCTTAGACCTTCTGCTAGAGAAAAAGATATAGTGTGAAAGGCTCTCTCCTTCTTCCGTTCTTGCCCTTGATCAAAGGAACCTTGATTCCTGGGACTGCTTTGTGACTTACAGTAGATCTGGTAGGTCTGAATGTATGGGACTGTGTAAAGATGAAGAATTGTATAATGTGCCAAGCTCATGCTTAACACTCCTCTGATAAAGAAGATGAAATGAAATGTGTCAGAGTAGAAGGTTGAAACTAAAAAGCATCCCGAATTTTTACACATTTCTCTAACTCAACGTAAAAGATCAGAAATCCTCCAATCTACATTAAACCACATTAATAATACAACATCTATGTCAAACGATTCTTATTTTGGCACTTTAAGCGTGTGTTATTTGTTCAGATCAGGCGCAGCAATATATTTGAAGCCTCACTACTTATCAAGATATCTGTAAAATGAATCATACCGCCCCAAAAACTCCATTGAGAGCAACAAAGATGAAAACATTTGAGTCTAGGGCACGTCTATGGGGTGGAAAACAAGAGATTACCAGGTTATCCTGGCACTGATATGATGTTAGGCAAAAGCATGAGGGAATAAAACACAGAAAGATGATTGATCTACTGAACCCAGAGTCTCTTGGCGGTACACACAAACACTAACACTCTGAATAGCAGCAGGAAGTATAAAGCTTAGAAGAACGGCCTACAGGCGAATTAATATCTCTGGTTTCAACACAGGGTCAGTGAATCCATAATTAGTAACAGTCACTAGCATAAATAATAAAGAACAATACCGGACACGGGTAGGTTTCCTGGAATGTGGTTCTGGAATGTGCATTGAGCTGTCAGGACAGCCCCTGTCGACGGGGTCATTCAGGTCGTGGTTAGGTGCGAACCCTCCATTTAGGATTGAGGGTTCATTTTTTAATCCTCAATTATTTATTTTTCAAGTTAAATAAACATAAAAATCCTCAGCTGAGGAACAGGACAAACTTAACATTCAAACATCACTGGTGTGAATACAAATGGCAACACTCACTCACTCACTAACACACTCATAAACACCTCGGGTATGTGCGTATTGCCGGTGCAAACGAATCCCACAAGGAATCCCACCTCCCTCTTATTGTGCTGCAGTCAAAGGAGAAGCAGCAGCAGCACCAGCAACGGCACAAGGACTATTTTTAAAGAGGGGAGTGGAGGACGTGATGCCCTGTGATGTCAGGAAGGTATGGAGAGCCGGCAGGTTGTTGTGTATTCAATGAGCAGAGAGGGCAACGCTGGGACAGGAAGCGGAGGCAAGACCCATGGGAAGCCCTGTGCCATTCAATCACAGAGGGGAACATACCAGCGCTCTGATGCCGCCCCTGACCGCTAGACCACCGCGAGAACCTGCATCCGTCAACCTGCAAGTAAAGCTCTGGCTTTCAAACGGAGATCTGGTGGTTTAGGTGGAGAAAGAAAAGATAGAAATATGGGAAATATCCTCACATTTAAGGTTACAAAGACCTTTACACACACACACACACACACACACACACACACACACACACACACACACACACACACACACACACACACACACACACACACACACACACACACACACACACACACACACACACACACACACACATGAAATTGAGTATGATTATAGGGTACATATTGGAAGCAGACGTAGGCTGGTAACATGTTACCTTTAAAATAATTACAGCATAAAACGTATATTGCATATATCTATACACCGTATTTGGCTATACAATTTTATATTGTACTGTATACATTGTACATTATATGGACACATTAATGTCCTTATATTCTGATACTCTTAATGAACCGTATTATTATTTAATTCAGTCATGTGAATAAGTAGCAAGTAACAAATGTGATAAAAGCAGCATTGTTAACACGAAATACGAAAGAATTGCAAGCCTGAAGACAAAGAAAGATTAAATCACTTCGCACCACAGTGGGGCCGACGGGGGGTTGCTACAAGGGTCTTAAGGAGTCCACTGAAGTTCTGCTATTAATGTTTCAACAGCCACACCAACCCAACAATAAGTAGGCCTATCGCACGGGGCTCACCACAACACACGCCATCTACCAGCCTCGTTCTGGAACGCTGCCACCGTTGTCCTGTCATGGTGTGTAGTCTATAGGCATCTCTAGCCTGTGTACTTTGTTAAGTATACAGCGAGGTAGTATACATCTTCTGCGGGGTGAAATGGGACGGGACCAACTAGAGGGAATAAATCGTCGTGTTCTCAACACCGACACGGAGGGAAGAGAAGGTTGGTGCTCTCTGTGAGAAATGTGTTCACTCTGTGGCTGACGTCCAAAAAGTAAAAAGAAGAACGCACTTTAAGAATTGTAGCCTATGGGGCTATAATAAAATAAATGATTGATGAAGTAACATGAGGAACCATCAAAGTCTCCTCGGCCCCTGATTTACTAAATAAAGAACTGCTAAACCAAAGGTACGTTACACTGAGTAAATCGATAACGAGCACACTGTGTTTCTCTTGAAGAACCGATCAGCGAGAAAAAGGACATCTGCATACCGCAGTGTGTCTCAGTCGGTCTGTTGCTACGTGCATAAATGACTGATTTCGGTCTGTGGAGGAGAAGAGGAGGAAGGAAGTTATGGACACCTATGGAAGAGGCCTAAAGCAATTTAGGAGGTATACGTTTCAAAAAAGTGGATTCACGGGGAGAAAAGGACTCAGTCATTAATTAGTTGTTTGTTTCTCCTAAAATGCAATAACCATTACAATGCACCTGGAGTGTTTTAGCTTAATTGCCAAGGCAACCTGTCAGCTCCACATTCATGTATTTTTGGTGTTGCTGTGGATCTCAATTGGAAGCAACTCCTTGCGCCAATATGTACCGCCAATTGTAATGTTTATTTATCTGGAGGGAGAGAGTTATTTTACAAGCAGTAACAAAGAAAGATAAATATGATCTGAGACTTGATGATCAGCAGCATCTGTTGTTATTGAGGTCTGAAACGCCATGATACAGCCAACGCGACGCCAGGATAGCAGTGAGCCAGCAGTGACATCTAGAGGCGGAAGCGGGAACTCAAACCAACGCACTTCCATCCCATCGAGTCTCATAATACCTCGTCATGGCTGAACCTTATCCACGATGACTCCGGCCATATGGAAGGTAGATAAAGGTAACTCACGCATGACTACTGCCGCATTTTAGTGTCCGTCCTGTGTGTCTTTGGAGGGAGGTTGAAGGCGAACGTCACATCACGAGAACAAACAGAACATGCAGAGGAACAAGCAAACATTAAACAGACACGCCAAGAGTGGGTCGCAACAGAAAACAATAAACCAGCACCGCGCCCCTCCCCTCTTTATGAAAATCTGTTTCAGGACGACCGATAACTGCACGGCAGTAATGTGGTGATCAATGAGGCCTTGAAGGAAAGGGAGAGGATTACAACCTGGAGCTGGCTTTATGGGGCTTAACCCGCCATATAACAACCATTTACCATCACAATGCCTTGCTTAACCTTCTGCAAAGTCAACAGCAGCGACATGCAGGGAGGTGACCAGAGCAACCTTTGCCGGTTAAAGGTGCCGTTAAAACCAGCAACGGGGAAAGGAGGAAACCAAAACGCGTAAAACACAATCATCAGGTAGCCTACTCCGCAACGTTTCCACCGCAGTAAGATAACATGCAAAAGGGTTTTGTAGACGATCTACGTTTGTATTGTAGCCTAGCGTGAGCTAAAGTGTTGTGACGGCCATCCGAAGGTTCAGCATAAAAAACTGGTCGGTTTCGATCTTGAAGCCTTCGTAAACCTCTGCTGATGTCTCACACACACACACACACACACACACACACACACACACACACACACACACACACACACACACACACACACACACACACACACACACACACACACACACACACACACACACACACACAAAAGGGGATTTATTTTCCATAAATAGAATCCATTCATCCACTTTACCAGGTCAACGGTGGTTTCTGTGGTTTTCTTGTTATCTTCCATTTGATGCCGGCGAAAGGCCAGGGGGGGGGGGGATCAGTAAATTGTGCCTCCAGTCAGAGGGGTCCTGTTTGTGGGGCAGGCGTTGCCCCCCCTGGCAGCCCATTAGGATTAGACCGTCTCTCCCCTGTCAGCGTTTCTCCATCAGCTGAACTTTCATTTTTTCTCCCCCCCTTCTCTTTGGGTTTATTTTTTTCAGAGCAGTTAGGCCAGAGGGAAGCCGTGCTTTTGTAGCGAACACAGGAACCCTGGTGTCCTGCCGTGCGGTCTCCCTCCCTCACACCTCTTCAATCTTTCACTCCCGACAAAACCCAGCGAGCGCCTCGCTGCCCTTCACTCTCCTCGGCCCTTTTGCAGCGTTTTACTGCTTTAGGGGGGCCGGCCGATAGAGGAGACCTCGGTGTGAAATTGTTGTGCAATCAAAGCCCTTTCCTTGAAGGTTATTTACACACTCCTTGGAGATATTTTTATACATAAGGTTTTTTCTCTCGCTTCACAGCTCTGGTCGAGGCCAACAGGGGGAAGATGACAACGGGCTGGTTTTGCCGAGTCAAAGCATTAAGGGCTGGAGCCAGAGAAATACCCTTGACACTGCAGGCTCGTCAAAGCACCACGCTGCGCCACCTAAATGCCAGCACAATAAGCAAAGAGACAGGCGACGTTTCTCATCACAGCAGGGGGGCTCGTTGGGGAGCGCCATCTTGTTTGGCACTTGTCGGAGAATGGGAGATGCGGTGTCGGGGAAGAGCCTCACAGCAGTGGGACAAAGCTTTCATTAAGGCTCAAATTGAGGGAGATCACCAGAAGCTCACCGCGTCTGGGGAGCTGTTTAACTCAGGTAACGCAACGGGGAAAAACGAATGGGCCAATTGAAAGCTCATTACGCCGCCGAAATGTGCACGAGACGGTGAACGCCGTTAGAGACAAACCGGAGTCTCGGGCTTGACAACGCTGAAATGGTTCTTTTGAAAAGGGTAAAAAAGAAAAGAAAGAGTGCCGCTTTAGTGTCTTGTTTTTGTGTGATCTTACACTTGTGTTTGAAGGGAAATGGTTTCAGTTTGGGGACCCGCTTAATCTGATTTTAACAATTTACCACGGGGACCCCTCATCTGAGCAATTACCCGTGCCATACTCTCCCAGCGAGGGGCGGCATTGTGGAAGGCAAAGTACTGAACCAGGAAATGATTGTCAGAGGCTGCAGTTTCCAGCAACTAAGACGCCATTTCAATAGGCATTTATTAGTAGCTTCAAATGCCTCCAGGACTTTGGCGCGTGTTTATCACTGGCCTGCTGGATTAATATTACATTTCAGCAGGTAGGAACACATTTCCCACTAGGGGGCAATAGCCACAGACTTAAATGGTGAGCTGTGTGATGCGGGCTATTGTTGTGGGATAGAAGCATACGTGATTTGTTTTCCATTGATATGGAAGAAATACTTTCTCAGATTTAGAAAAAAGTTTTTGGGCGGTTCGTTACCAATTATAAATGATATTTTATGAAACGTCAGGTTAAGAAGCTTAAACTATGAGAGTGGGTTCCGTAAACCGAGCGTATCTTGTAATTTGATCTTGGGTTATATAGTGTAGGCCTATACTGTGGGGATAGATTATTGAGCTGTGATATTCTGGCAGGCATGGTCTCATGTTTACGCATAGGAATCCTTCATAAAGAAAGGAGAGCCCTCCTGCTAGGTCCCTCAAACCCTCACACGGCTTTGCTGTTGAATAATTGATGGAGCGGCTGAGGCAGTAAACATGGATTCACAGAAGCAGCGGATTGTATAAACTTTTTTGCAACATCCAAAAGTAAAGGTTTCACATTCAATTTAGATGGGAACGGCTGCTGTTTTAAGATCTTTTGTCGTCTGGCTCCGCAAAACTTGTTGGGATTCATCGTGATACTCTTTCATACACCGATGTCAGAGTTAGCCTTCCTTATCTTGTTACGATTGAGTACAACAACACTGTGCCCTTCAATGCTTATATGTTTGGCTTCATGTGTTGATGGAATACACGTGAACTGTCCTGTGCTTTGTCGTCGGAGACACCGTTTTGCAGTCATCTTACAAGATGTGGATTTCTGGCATAAAGGGCTTTTGTGGCAGAAAGCCATGAAGGCATAGGCCTACTTCTGAGTTTGACGACTCAAGAAACATAAATGCACTTCTCTATTTGGACCTTGCCGTTTTCTCTCTCGCTAAAGACGACTTTGCATATGTTCTTTTGTACACTACAGAAGGACGAATGAAATAACGGATACATCCACTCATAAATCAACATAATTGGAGGCTTCAATCAAAGCAAATATTCATTTTTTAAGGGACTATGGCATATGCTTCATGGCACTTTATTTCAGCGGGTGGTATTTCTACAAGTAGGCTAACGCTTTGGACAACCTGACTTCTGAATCAAACCAAGACGCTCTTTAACGCTTGAATCTTTTTTTTTATCAAAGAAAACGTATTAATTTCCCAATCAATTAGGTCAATTAAGTCCGGTCGAAAGAAGAAAGCAAAATAAACAGAAAGAAAATCCACTCCCAGGCAGAGTGCTGCGGGAAGTGGAGAGGGGAGAGAACGGCACACGGTGAAAGAGCAGGGAGACAATCCACTCTGCTGGGTGGACATGGGGACAGCATGCGTCGTGTTCCGGCCGGCGGTGCATCACTTCACCGCTGGTGATTGCACTCGTACAGAGGCACTCCCCTTCACATGAGACGCATTTAAATCCAATGAAGCCGGAAAGATCTGCAGGAATACTCGACTGGTTTCATGTATCACATGAGCTCGTATGCATATGCAGCTGACGATGTGATGGATATTATCTAACAATTCAAACAAAATGAGTCTCAGCTAATCCAGCTAATTGTGCATAAATGACTAAAGTGTACTTAATCGGCTGATGTCTGCTAAATAACGCATGTTTAATGTGCATCTGCGTTTTGAGAAGCATCAGCCGCTGATGGGACCCTCATTGTAAAGATTAATATCCCAAAACCCTGTAATGCCACACCATTTGTCCTTGGAACATTTGCCTAACAATGTCATTACAATTTCCAAGTATTATAAAATGGTAAGATGGCTTGATTGCCAATTAATAGGATAGACAGCCCAGCATTTGTATGCATAGTAAATATTAAATTGGTAAATGGGAAAATAAATAGATGATTATAGATTTAATGGTTCATCCAAACAACATTATTCCAGTTACTGATAAGTATATGTCATTTGTATCATGTCATTTATCAATTGTGATGGCTGCATCTCTTGCCTCATATAGGCTGCACATGGGCTAGTGATTTGGTTGCAAGCTAAACATGTCTTTGTAAAATGTTTGATCTATAGGTTCTCTTCTGTGTTTCATTTACTTTCTATTGCTTATTTAATGTCGTTATTAATATCATATTAATAATACATAACCTATATATATTATTACTATTATATTATAATTTCCAGCACATTAATATTGTTTCATGAATTTCAAGTATTTTTCATAATCTACCTGCGACTCATTGGAGATTGGTTCAGCACCCCTACATCAATGACAGACGAGGTTTCTAAGAAGTCACCTCATTGCTGCCGTTTGGCATTCACCCATCAAAATTGATTCGTTTTTCCCGAAATAAACACATCAAAGAAGTGTCCAGGCATAAAACATTAAATTGATTTAAAATTTTAATTGAGCGTGATTAACTGAGAAAAAGCAAACTTGAATGGCGTGCTATTTGTCATTAAATACTGCCATCCTGTGGCCAACTTCTGCCATAATGTCTTACTTTCTCAAAACTAAACATAAACTAATGTTGTAGCAATATTGTCCTAAATATTGTGTATTCTGCATTTCTAAGAGAAACATCCTACACATCTAAGTCAAATTCAGTTGAGGTGTGTATATGGGTTTGAGTGAGTGAGTGTGTGAGCGATTGAGTGAGTGCGGGTGTGTTTGTGCGTGTGCATGTGCACGTGTGTCTTCGTCCATGCGTGTGTGTTTTTGCTTGCACGTGCCGGTCTGTAAATAGTTAAAAAAATACGTGGTCATTCATTATGAACATCTAGACAAACAATTTCCTTTATTCTAGTCTTTTCTACCTGACTAAAACCGGAAAGTATGATCGTGTCTGTCTCAAGGAATGGGTGAGTCTGATCCCTCCCTTCTCCCTTTAATCATTAGCAGTGACACAGCGCGTGCGTCTGTCACTACGGTGATGTCAGGAGCCCTGTTGCCATAGGAACAGGACACAGACCTGTCGTGTCTCCTCATACAAAGACCGCATAGAATGGATTCCGATGGAATGGTGGCCATGTTTATCATCATTATTATTGATCTATAATCATCATTATGATCTCTACATGTAGAATAAGAGTGAGTTACCTTTGGGGTTTAGGCCTATAATTGTATGGTTCCATGCTGCAGACAATGGCACTTTGGCCTGGGAAGGTCCATGCACGATACATGAGCTAAATTTTACTTGAAGGGTCTTTTATCAATAATGTTAATCATTTCATATGTTATTTTATAAATGATCTTAGCAACCAAGAACAGCATTGGCATGATGTTTTGCATGGATTTTTGCATGGATTTTGTATGTCTTTCAAAGGCGAAGGCAGCTGCTTTCCCTTTTTGCCGGTGGTTAAGCCTCCAAACACCTGCTGATTTGAATGATGGAGACGTCACAGCAGACAGGAACCAGCAGAACCACAGTGAGGGACAGAAAGAGACCAACGAGAGAAGACCTCCCACCACTGAGACAAAGAGGCAGCTCATATCCTCTGTCTGTAAAGGCTATTGATTCTGTGAGTGTGTGTGTGTGTGTGTGTGTATAGGATTTGTGAGTGTGTGTACGTTTGGGAGTGTGTATGTTTGCGAGTGTGTGTATGTGGGATTTTGCGAGTGTGTGTATACGTTTGCGAGTGTGTGTACGTGTGTGTGTTTCTGTGTGTGTGTACGTTTGGGAGTGTGTGTGCGTGTAGGCTATGTTCTTTTGCGCACGCGTGCGTGTGTGCATGTGTTTGTGTGTGTGTGTGATCCGTATGTCTACCTTATTGTAGATGTTTGTACACTAGTGTTTGTGGGGTGAGTTGGGGAGGCAGTGATTGGAAGCAGGGTTCATGAAAGGATAGTCAGTGAGGAAACAGTCTAGAAAAGCAGGGATGGACAGGGTTTAAGGATATGCCGAATGGCACATATTAGAGGGTCCTGGACATTAGGGAGGAGGCATCTTCAGAACCCATTCAGCTGTAACGTTATCTCCCTTTATCATTTTTTCATGCTGCCTATTCCTTCCTGATACTTATTGTTTGCCCAGGCAAGAATCCAGCATTATATCACATCTGTATCATATTGAAAATTTGGCTCATTGAGCATTACTCAATCCATCCCTATTCCCCCCTCTGTACAAATATTGAGCTTCCTCCAAAAATCTGAACGTGGAGGCAGGAGTGGCAGCTGGTGTCATCAGGATTCAGGGGGGCAGACGAAGGTACACAACACACCTACAAGTATTGATATCGCCGGCCCAATGGAGGATGAACATCTAGGAACGCGTGTTCCTGGGTTAGGTGCATTAAGCAGCCTTTAACTCTCATCTTTATGGTGACGCTAGGCTATGACATAAATTGACATTTAAATTAAATATCAGAAATTCGTATAACTTCTGTATTCATTCCGTTTTCTCTAAAGGGAAGTTGCAGTTTAAAACCGGGAAACAATCTTATGTTTTTGACATTTGAAGAAATGTCAAAGGAGGATTTGTAAAACCACGAATAAATGCTATGAATTAGTCTGCGAATCTACCTTTCTAGCAGTAGGGGGCAGAATAAACCTGCAACTTGCTGCTTCTTGAAATAACCAGCAATGAAATGCGTCTCAGCGACAGCTGTGGGAAGTAGGTTAGAGGCAAGTTGGACGAGTTGCCAGGCGTGCGTACACACACACATACAGACACACAGACACACAGACACACAGACACACAGACACACAGACACAGTCTGACACACACACAGAGTTCCTTTTTTGGAGGCGGACCAGTTGTCAAAAGCAAAGCTTACTTGTTGAAATCCGCAACATAAGAGTGTAACAACAGAACAGTTGATCCGACAGACGACAATCTGCAAGTTCCCCGATTCATTCTGGAGTGGAATGAGAACAATAACACCAGAACTAACATCAGGATATTACATCAAATACAGTATGGTGCATTGATTCACCACCTGTTTTCCCTCATTATGTCAATCAAAACTCTATTTGGCTAAATGGAACCAGATAGCAATTATTCATCTAAAGAACAACAGGACAAACCAACAACATTGTGAAGACATCATCTCGCTGAGTGGGAGCTCGCGGAGCGAGAAGGAGAACGCAACAGGACAATGGGGGCCAATTACCCAGTCCACAGGAACAACAAACAAAATGAACGCAACATAATAGAGTCCCAGTCTGAATTGGACCCGCGTAATAACAAACAGACGAACAGCAAGTTAGAAAGCAGAGCGCGTAAATGGGAAAGACGTTATGTGATTGGTGCGCTCCCGTTACTCCACACTGTAGGACACTCAAGCCTGGCTCTCACGGACCTGGAGAGGAAAACGCGTATTAAAGAAGGTAATAAGGTAACGCTTTTGTACTCAAGTGAAAAATTGATAGGGCGATACGTCTGGCTCGTCTCTTTTATTGTTTTTGAAGGAACAAAGCTCTCCCTCAATGTTGGATGAATAAATGATCACAACTTGTACGGCGTAATGCAGTGGCAGCAGCACCTTGTGAGGCAAGCTGAATGATTGAACACGTCGATGTACACAATAGATCATCACACAGCCCGTTCCCGCGTTCAGCCGGGAACGTTAGATGTTAAAATGCAAGCCAAGCGGGGAATGTTTCTGTCTCATCCATGTTCTCTTGTTAAGCACATTTCTGTTTAGCCAGCGATCCACATGAAGGATGGCTCATGCTGGGTGTCACAGCCTCAGCTTCTGTCTGCGTAGGTGCTACGTCTGTGCTCCTTTTCCTTTTTTCTGAACGCGTTCAGCCCAGGCGACTGCACCTGTGAGACGCGGCTGCAGACAGAATCTAAAAAAGGCTTTTAGTGTGGAGAGGAGCACGTCAACACCGGCGACACCTCCTCAGCTGAAGCGCGTGAACCTGGTATGACCTCAGCCCCTGTGAAGACCGCGCCACCTGATCCACGATGTCCTCTCGTCTCGTTCAGACGTCTGTATGAGCGACGGGATTTTTTGAGAACGCTAGGAGAACAGATCAGCCGACCCTGGTGTGTGATGTGAGGGAGGGAGGAAGAGCTGCTGGCTGCTCAGTGCGTGAGGACGAACGCAGACGCTTATGATCCACACAGGCCTCCTGGCTGTTGAGTGTGTGCCTCAGAGAGAGAGATAGAGTCAGAGAGAGCGAGAGATAGCATGCACGAGAGAGCGAGTCAGAGAAATTGTGCAAGCAAGCACAGTCCTGTGGAAGCATATTGTGTGTGCTCATATGTTACATGTGTATCTATTGTCTTCAATCTCTCTCTCTCTCTCTCTCTCTCTCTCTCTCTCTCCCACCCTCAATGAATAGTGCGTCTACATACGTTTCTATAATGAATAAATATCATTATCCACCCATGAAACGAGCATAATCAATCATGAAGGATAGCATGCTGAAAGCCTGAGAGCGTGAAACCGGTCCAGAAGTTTCTCCTTAGTACGTTTCTAACTATCTAGTGTGTATAACTATAACCCGAGAGCTGTTTGCTGCCACCAGCAGTAAGATTGCGTGCAGCTTTATTAGATCCTACCAATACAGAGAATGTTTGCAGTCTGTTTCATGTGCGTCACGCACACATGCATGCAGAAATACAACACAGCATACCATGTTCTGTGTGTGTGTGTGAGCACTGCTTTATAATAAACTGCCTTACACTTCGCAATCTGACACTAAAAGGGCAAAGTAAAGGTCAACAAATATTGTCATGCAGATTCTTTATTTGCTATTCCAAGGCTGCCACTATAGGTCTCCGTCCCTTCTCCAGCCCGGCTGTATTACTGCCCGCCTGCTACGAAGAGCAGGCTGAACATAAACCGTTCACAGGACAAGGGGACCAGACAGGTCCCATCTGCATGGAGGGATGGTGCAAACAGCACAATGGATTGACCTTTGAATAGCAATAACTGATGTAATGGACTCTCTTAATGACAATTAAGGCATGCTCTCTGAAGTATTCCTTGCATGTTATTAAATAATGTTGGCGAGGCCATATATATGTAAACCATATATATGGTTTACATATTTTAATAGAAAATATGCAGACAAATAACAGCTTTATGCTCATGACGACCTACTGACAGTATCCATACCGAGACGATCACATAGATGGACAGCTCCAGTTTATATTTTACAGTCGTTAAAAAAAATGAGATTATGGCATCTGCTGGGGAAACAGTCTCTGGGGAAAACTGTAGGCTCGATCTAAAGACCAGCCTGCTCTCCCCATATTCATAAACACACACACACACACACACACACACACACACACACACACACACACACACACACACACACACACACACACACACACACACACACGTAATCAACTTTGACTCTTTGTACTTGTGGTGATCATTGAGGGCGGAGCCCACAGTCAAGGTTGAAAGTGTCAAGGGTAAAAATGTTACGATAATGAACCCATGAATAATGATTGTTTGCTACATATCGGATTTGTCCAAGGGTCCTAAGAAGACATGAATACAAATCCTCATCTGCCTTCCTCCTGCTCCAAGGATCTCTGGTGTGTGGCGGTTCAAGGAGAAGGCAAGCCTCGGGTGTGTGTGTGTGTGTGTGTGTGTGTGTGTGTGTGTGTGTGTGTGTGTGTGTGTGTGTGTGTGTGTGTGTGTGTGTGTGTATCCCTTCATGTGTCCCTCAGTATGTGTCAGGATGGGTGTGAAGGAGTTTCTATAGGAGGCTGTCATTAGGGTGTTCTAGAGGTAGAAGGAGTGTCTCTGTGTGTATGTGATTATTGTTTGGTGTGAAGCTGTCACATGCGTCTGTCCTTGCCTATGTGCCCTTCTGGGTGCGTCCACATTCGTGTGAGTGTGTTGGGGACAGTTGTTGCTGTCTGTGTCGATGTGCTTCAGTGTGTGTGTGTGTGTGTGTGTGTGTGTGTGTGTGTGTGTTTGTGCGTGTTTCTCCGTGTGTGTTCTCGTGTGTGTGGGTTCTCGTGTGTGTGTGTGTGTGCGTGTGCGCTCCTGTGTGTGTGTCTGTGTGTGTGTTATCTTATTTCCTAGCACACCTGTTCCATCGTGAAAGGTGGCCGTGTGTACCTGGTGACTACATCCTCCCTGGTTCCCCTGGCTGAGCAGGGTCTGAACCATGGCGGGCGCCGGTAAGCTTAACAAAAAGCAGGATATCTTTTAAACCAAACACATAGCCAAGAACATCTCCCAAGAAAACTAGAAGCAAGTTCCAAAGTTTGGAGGCAGAAAAGTCCTCTAATTAGACAAACATTAATAAAATGTAGAATTGTAATTCTGCATGGCGGAATCTGAAAAACAGAAGAAGAGAGCGAAAGGAAGAGCTGGAGAGAGAGCGAGCGGGAGAGAGAGCGAGCGGGAGCGAGAGAGAGAGAGAGAGAGAGCGAGGCACCGAGCAAGCGAGAGAGAGACAGAGAGAGCTATGGAGAAACAGGGTGAGAGAAAGAGCGAGCGAGAGCGACAACCAGAGAAACAGAGTTGAAGTCAGACTAAATGATAATGGGTGTGGTCAGGAAAATACAACAAATGCATCCAGATATGACCTCTACAGCAGCCAACCAGTGACCTTCGTTCAATGAAAATAACAACCCGACTCCCTCCTCATCGGCCTGGATGCAGGTTCGACAGAGCGTTTAATGGCAATGAAAGGTGGATTTGCAATGAGATCCAGTGCTGTTTTCAGTTCCCTAATGCCTTAGGATGGGGGACCATGCATCTTAAAGTCTTTAAATGACAACGACGTCCCAGCCACCAAAACTCAGTCCCAACACATTTTTTATCAGCGGCACTAATTAGCACCGAGCCAATACCTTCATTATTGGCTTCTCTCTCTTGACGAGCGCCGATCAATGTGTGAAGGTCTCACTCGATAGACCCGCTGGACCCCTGAAGGCACCCCCCCCTCCTCAAGCCCTCTTACAGAAGTTATTTAATGAGAATATGGTCGCCACAAGGGACGATGGGGGGGGGGGGGGGGGGGGGGCAGGGGGAAGCAGCTGAGCAGATGTTTTTTAAAATCCAGGCTAACATTGATGAGTCTCTAAGGAAGTCCGTTGGGATTATTGACGCAAGGGCTTATTTTATTCTATTTTTTTTTTGGTGCAGGAAAAAACCTTCTTAGTTGGAAGCGTTGCCATTTTCTATTCCCTTGGAGCGGGGGAGGGGGCGTGGCGCCGATAGGCTGGTTCTTAGGGCCATTCCGATAACCGAGCCCACGCACGCACAAGCTCCACAGCGTTCCGAAGTCAGCCGTCAAAAAGTTGTTGATGCTCATAAAAATGTAATGTATATCTGCATTTTGAAAGTGTCCGAATTTAGTGTGCGTTGGCTTTGGTAGATGCGCTTGTGTACATATGATGTGAGATCTCAAATGTGTACAATACAAATACAGCGGCGTTTATGTGGCTATGGCCTTGCCTGTACATCGTTTCTTAGTAAGAGAGGCAAAGGAAAAGATAACCAGCATCTGTATGTAAGGAACTATTAGAGCAAGGGAAATTATAGTGACTATAGTCTACGGCCCTTTCAAAGAGAAAGAAGAACAAAACTATATTATTAAAGCTATTATCTGGTACATTTTAAGATCACCAGCCATAATTATATATTTTTTACTGTATCTTCCATTAATTCGATTGTAGATTTGTTTATGTCAAGAATAAAACCCCACGTAACAACCTACAATACCCTTTCATACCACCAGGGGTACGCTCACCACAGATTGAAAACACTGCCATAAACAATCAGCTACCTCAGTTCTCATTATATGCTCAAATTATGTCTTTGAGGGTGAGCCTCTGAAACATCCATTTAAGATCCATTGTTTAGCAGCCAAGACACTAATTTGTAGAAATATATCATTTCACTTTGATTGTTTTTGACTTGTGTTTGATTTGTTTTTCTGTTCTGGTTTACGTCCAACAAAGGAAATAGACTTTCCTTTAGACTGCAGATTTATGGATGTGTTTCAAATACAGTACCGACAGGCTAAGGGGATTTAGAGACCCGTCATAAATCCTCACTGTGGTTAGCAGTCACTGCCCTGTAAGGTCCCCCTATTGTACATCCAAATGACTCATCCATTGATGGAGTAAGGTCCGCCTGACAGTGTACAGAGAGAGAGAGTCTAGAGAATGGAGAGAATACGGAGAAAGTCAGAAAGTGAAAGAGCGAGAGATAGAATAGAGAAATAAAGAAAGAGAATATAGAAAGAGAGAGAATACAGAAAGAGAAGAGAAGAGAAGAGAAGAGAAGAGAGAGAGAGAGAGAGAGAGAGAGAGAGAGAGAGAGAGAGAGAGTGTGTGTGTAGAAAGAGAGAGAGTGTGTGGAGTGAGAAGAGAACGAGAAAACATTTACCTCGAGATCGACCACCATGGATCGACCAATGAGGCGGGGAGAACGGCCAAGATAAAAACACGGACACGGTTCACAAATCTCGCAGAATCAGCTGCGAGGAGACTTGTAAAGGAAATCCCTTTACGATACTCTGGAAGCTTCATTTGCTCGAGTCCCACGAGGATAAGGGAGGTGCACGGGGGGGGGGGGGGCACAGGCTATTAGCGCAACATGGGGTGTGCCATTAAGGCTGCATGAAGGGACTGACTGCTCGTCACTGCCGACATGCCAATAAGCCCTTACTATAGGCTTCAGCATGCTCCCCCCCTCCCAGGAGAGTCCCCCCCCCCTCCCACTGACCCCCCCTACCCCCTAGGAGGAGGTCAGGGGCGTGGTGGGCTCCGTGGCCCGGACGTGGGTTTAAAGGCGGAGGGAGATGGTTCGTGTAAAGCGATGAAATCGACTAGATTATACTGAAAATAGAGGAAACTATTCTTCAATCACTCTCAAAGTAAATAGCTCAGAGTGCTTCTGAAATGTATTCTCTCGGGAGAACTTCGAGACGATCGAGTGAATTCGACCTCAGGATCCCAGCCGCACGCGGCCTCAAAGACAGTGATATTCGAGCGATGGTATTGTGAGTACTCTATAAGAACGATGGCTCAAGGCTCAGCTACTGTTATTGTAAAGAGCAAACTTACTCCTCACGTTTTATTGATTCATCACTGCCCCAAATGGGCCCTAGATAGTAGATATCCATCCAGATGAAAAAGCAAAACCGAACAACCAAAAAACTCTTGGCTTTACAAAGGCTCGGGTGATGCCATGCTGGGCAGTTCTGGGTGTCCGTTTGGATCAGGTTTCCTGCACAAAACACACACACACACACACACCCTGCTGACAGCCGAGGGCAAGCGTGTGGACTTCATGGCTCTGAGCCACGCTGATTGCCCTGACAACCCGGGCAGTTCCACCACATGGGCAAAGGGCAAAGAGCAGCCAGACACCAGCCTTCTCTCTCACACTCCAGCAATGATGAGCATGCCTGACCATGATTGCATCCCTGTGTGTGTGTGTGTGTGTGTGTGTGTGTGTGTGTGTGTGTGTGTGTGTGTGTGTGTGTGTGTGTGTGTGTGTGTGTGTGTGTGTGTGTGTGTGTGTTTCTGGTTTTGTGTGTGTGTGTGTGTGTGTGTGTTCCTGGTTTTGTGTGTGTGTGTGTGTGTGTGTGTGTTCCTGGTTTTGTGTGTGTGTGTGTGTGTGTGTGTGTGTGTGTGTGTGTCTGTGTGTGTTTCTGGTTGTGTGTGTGTGTGTTCCTGGTTGTGTGTGTGTGTGTGTGTCTGGTTGTGTGTGTGTCTGTGTGTTTCTGGTTGTCTGTGTGTCAGTGTGTGTGTGTGTGTGTATCTCCATGTGTGTGTGTGTGTGTGCGTCTCTATGTGTGTGTGTATGTGTGTGTGTGTGTGCGTGTCTATGCGTGTGTGTGCGTATACGTGTGTGCGTGGCTGTTTGTGTGTGTCTGGTTGTGTGTGGTCGACCCTTGTAAAACATGGGTCTTACATGGATCTGCTCCTATCCCATGTGGTGAGCCGCTCAGTCGTGGAGGAGTGGGAGAGGGGAGACTACTTCACCAGCGGGGGGGAGGGGGGCCCTCTGAAAGTCACTGCCCGCCCACCCATCGCTACGGCGATGCTGTTGGTTTATTCATCCCATAACGGTAATATGGTCGAAGGTCTTAGTTGTGATGAAACCGTGGTAACAGGGCGGTGCTGTTCCCGGTGATGAATGAAGATAATGATGAATAATAAAACGGGGTTTCACCCCCAGAAATGTATTTTCAGTACGTCAGTGAATCACCATTGTGTTATTTTTGTGTGAAATGCAGAACATCAATATAACTTCATTAATGTGGTTGTCGTAGCATGAGCGTGACGAGCTAAGCTAAATCGTGGTTGGTTAGACAAGGCATGCCGTGGTGCATGGCATACAGAACCTTATACACCAGTAAAACAAATTGGTTGTACCTATCTGAATGACACTTATTATTATTTCATAATAATAATTTCCTACCTTCTTTGTTTTGCAAGAAATTCTGAAATCTCCACAGCTATTTGTGTAGCAAAGTGGCCCGGCCCATTCAGGCGTTGTTTCAATGTTTTGGATTCAAAGAGAGCCATGGGGAAAAACAACACACTCTCACTCATGGATTTCAGCGAGAGTTTCATAAACATATCAATAATATAAACACAGGCCTGAAGATTTTATATTCTAACATAATTTAATAAATACAAAATGTTGCCCCCCGAAATATCAGAACCATTATGTCAAACCAGTTAAATGCCATTAGTACTCAGCCTAAAAGCATATTAACTAGTTTGATATTACTAAGCATGCTTTATCCTATTCCTTGGTTTCAGTGGGGGGGTGGCTCATTCAGAAGTTAATGAGCAATGACAATTAACTCGGGTAATCGTCTTAGCCCCCTTGGTGCTGCATTAAACAAATATCTAGAAATGCAGCGATGTGAAACAAAACAACCCAGGCCCCTACCAGCGCTGGGCTCCTATACAGGCCGGTTAGGGGGCTGTTCCAGCAGCCCTTTGGCCTCATGATGGAGGAGAAGAACAGCAATAATATACCGTTTTAATTTTTGGACGTTTGTTGTACGAAGCTGCCAGGGAAACTGGATAAACAATGTTCAAGGAAGAGAAGAAGCCTAGGGACTTTTGGTCCTGGGTGAACAGAGAAGGTATCTGTAATGAGCGTTTACAGTGGAGCTAATTAGAGATGTTTACGCATACTGGCGTTTTTTTTTTCTGTAGGAATTCGTAAGAACATTCAGAGGCAAAGTTCTCATCAGCACCTCTTGTCTTACCTTATTCTCACACACATAATTCCCATTCCGGCCTCGTTAACCAACGGGACCCTTTGATTCCGCTTAGTGCAGACGAGGAGCGATGAGCTTGGCCACTGTCTGACGGGTCTCAATACCTCTGACGGGTATTTCTAAAAGTACACCATTTGTATTTTGAAGATGATTGCCATGGCGGATTAGACAGGACTCCCCAAGACTCCGATCAGGAGAAATTACTTTGAGAGTAGGTTTTCTTCTGCAGGGTCCTGCAGACTAAGGTCCAGATGAGCCAATTGGGGCAGGTTTGGACGACATGGCTTTGACTGGTTTGAGGTTGTAGGAGACAGACTGCCAGACCGTGATTCCTGGAGAAGCAGTTGAAATCGTTTTAATGTTGCCTTGACAACAAAAGGCAGACACGTAATGTAATGTAACGTTGATGGGGTAAGGGGTCATGTTTTCAACAAGATTCTGTTTGGATTCAAAACACATCTCGTCAAACTGAGTTGAAAAGGCCTATTCTAGTATTAAATCACATTTGCTCATAAACTTAAGAAAGATATTTGGCCGTCAACTCTAGGCTGCGAGCAACTGATGAAACCATGTCCGGGAGAACTGCCATTATAACAAACCAGCGGTCACTCTCAATGGAGGTCAGAATTTAAAAACTCAGCCAACCAAATGGGTTCCCCAGAATTCAAAATCCAAGAAACTATTAACTAGTCTCCAGCCAAATAAGTCCCTGCAGTCAGATATCAATGCCAGTTTGTACCAATTTTAGCAATATTTGAAACACGTTTTATACGCCCCCTGCCAGTGAAATGTGGTGTTTTTGCCTGAGGTCCCAAACAAACACAACGCTAGTAAACCTGTGTTTACCCAGCCTGTGGGGAAATACTACCTAGCATCGAGCAGTATTCGGCCAGTCTGCCGTATACTTCCACCAACGACTGACCTCTCCTATAATTCCCTCAGATTCCAACGAAAGGGACACAGTGGTTCGAGCAGCCACTGTGAGAGTACATTAATCTAGGATCGACCGGGCAGGTAGTCAGAAGTGCCCTTGTTCTTTCTGAATGGGAGGTGACCTTATGGACGTAAGAAGAGCGCAGCCATGCAAAACGGTGAGTCTCTCCCAGGGACTCTGCTGAGCTTTGAGATTTATCCCACATCTATTTAGCGCGCTGGCCTTGCCATGCAAAGCACTGAGCACCTCAGCCGCACTTCAAAGTCACACTTGCAGCAGCAATAACATGTTTAATTGTATTTTTATATTAATTGTGTGTGGTTTTAAACACATGCAACCCACATACATTAAAAACAGCAATTTGCAACGTACCACGGTGAGAAATAACGGCTAGACTAAAATAATCCAATCATTCCAATTAGCTGTGAATCTCGTCTTAAACCCTGATCCTAAGACTGCCCAGTAATCCTAATGTATTGCCATCATGTTACATCCCTCTAATCATCCACATCCCGACAGTGATTTAAAAAAGGCTTACATTTGCAGAGCGGCGCAGAGAGCAATGCTTAGCCCTTATAGTTTAATACTTTCACTTTCACATAGTGTCATTTCAACTCTCCAGATAGCGCTCGGCCAAATTGAATTGCTTATGCAAAGATTCCCCAAGATTCATATTCATATATAGATTCATGTGTCCCCGTCGTTGATATGCACCCGTCATCGCTTTTGATGAATTATGGGAGGAGAAAACCGACGTGTAAAACTTTAAGCAGCCGAGGATTAGAAGGAAGGAATCCCTGAGGATGGTTTTAATGGGATTGGTCCGAACACGACGACCGACCAAAACGAAAGAGAGGGGTTAGGGGAGCTCTCCCTGTACGCCCCCTCATAATCTCCTTGACCTTTAACCTTTGCCCGGGGCATCATTTCAATTAATGCACCAAGGGTACCCCGTTCAGTTCAGTCCAGTCCACCGCCCTAAGCTCTCTCCAAGATATTTCTCTCACTATTTCATATCTTTGCTGTGGGATTAGCTCAGGGCACGCAGAAAAACCTGCAGGAAAGTTCACACCCCCCATTGAGAATATGTGCGAGCCAATTTTCCTTCTCTGCGCTATCTATTCCCCCGTTCGTATGGAAGACAAGAAAACGCTCGGCCAGTATCCCTCTTAACCTCCCGGGCCCCTCCTGAGGCGGGATGTCAGGAGCGGAGCCATGCAAGGTTCAGACCCTTCTGCTCATGCTGCATATTCCTGTTGATTACAGTAGGGGGGGGGGGGGGGAGGAGAGGTCTCTGCAGTACCGTAGACTCAGGCCGACGCTACCACCGTTACGGAGCCCCATCTCGACCGGATAGAACCGGCCTACGGAGGTCAGGGGGGTCAGGGAGGTCACCCAGGCGTGGTCGGTGTAACGTAGAAGGTTTCAATTGTTCAGCCGCATCGACACGCTGTGAACGACCGGCGGAAGACGGGTGTTGCCGACGTGGACGCAACCGTGGCGTTTATAAGCAGCGTTGTCGGGGAAAAAGAATCATGGAAACGCTGACGATCACAGATTTGAATTTAATTCAGTTGGGAACATTCCCCATTAAACTCTTGTGAAGGGGGTTTCTCAAGATCTGTATTGTAAGCACATTATTAAACGCGTATTTACGGCCTCAACAAGGAACACGGCCTACAGGCCTGCAGATACATTTACGATATGTGGGCTGGATCGCATTTTCATCACATTCAAATGCCATATCTGTGGTAATCATCAATGAGTGGGATTGTGTGCGCGCGTGCGTGCGTGCGTGTGTGTGCGCGCGCAGGAGATAAGATAGGCAGAGCTCTCACCTCTCTTTCCCGGTCTACAGAGAAATTAATTGGCATATCCCGTTGGGCAAGTGATTGCACTATCATAACACCATTATCTACTTCCCTTTCGTTAGGCGTATGAATTATGAATTGTGATTTCAGGCACAGCGGTACTACACACGCATGATACACAAAAGACAGACGCACTTTTTTTTTTCTCCAACATCTGTGATTAAAACTATTAGCAACTGCCTGCAGGACAGTGGATGGTTGCAACCCAATCGTCTCGACTCCGGGCCACAGAAACACACAGGTCTTCATGATCCCGGCCACACAGCTCCTCTGTTTGTTTAGCCGAGGACAAGGGCACGTGCGAAACAATTGCAGGCATCTGTCATCCTTGGCGAAGGTTACGGCGGCACTCACCCTGCTGCTAGCTAAAGAAGTAGTTCCTTGGCTTCCATTCAGAACAGTGGGGTTCTGGGGAGATGTAGCCCATTCCACTACCGAGATGCTAACCATCCACTTACGCTCAGAGTCCAATTACTTCTCCCGTGTAGCCTCCCACTGTGGGCAGAGACAGTTCTTTTAGCGCTGTGAAATATTATTCAGCCGAGGCACTTACTCTTGCTCGGAAAGAATTTGAGAGTGTTTTGCTGTTTTAGCTTTTCTTTTTTCTTGTCACGCTGGGAAGAACTTTGGCAGCATCAGTATGCTAAACAGGAGTTCAGTAACTATCAAGAGATCCATAGACAGGAAGGTTTTGTAGATGTACCCAGAACCCCATTTCATCACCGCTGTATCTCTCCCACATGGACCCTGTCAGCCCATCACCTATTGTAGATGTACACTGAGGTTTCCTAACATACGTTTTCTCCAACATAAAACGGCCAACATAGTCGCTGGTCGTTGTTAAACTGCTGTACTGTATGAGCTAAATCCATCAACCTCATCTCTATTGGGCTTTTCCTTTGTGTTAAAACAATCCCATACAGCATGAACGGGACCTATAGGAAAACAGAGGTGGGAGACTATTGGTTCTGATTGGTGGACTAGAAGAGAACACCTGACAAACTCGGTGCAATGTTGATTTATGATTCTTCATCTCGATGACCAAGCATAATGTTGAAACGTTTGATACGCTTTGTCGGATAAAGCAAAAATATGTTGTATGTTGCCTAAGAGAAAATTTTCGGGGAGTCAACCATACTATATGTAACATACATGACAAGAACATCCTCATACCCTCTTACGATGTAAATAATTCACACACACACACACACACACACACACACACACACACACACACACACACACACACACACACACACACACACACACACACACACACACACACACACACACACACACACTCTCTAATGTCAGTATAGGGCCAAACCATTCTTTTTAGGGGGGAAATTACCTTGGGGGCCAATTGCTCACACAATTGCTCACACAAAAAATAAAATATGTGAGGTAATTCATACCCGGCATCTTTTATCACCAGCAGCATAATGTACTCCTGCATATCAACGGCTTAATGAATACGACTTGCTCGTTACTATGGCTTGCATATTACACAACAAGTATTCAGGAGAGTCATCATTAATGACTCATTATTGGACAATCCACTGCTCGGCTAATGAAAAGCCACGGGAGCCAATCCCATGTAATTAGCTGGGCCGTTCAGGGAAGCTCCATCGATTAACGCTTACGGTTCATCGCTCATCTTATTGGAAGGCCTCCAAGCCTATGGGTATGGCTTGCAGCATATGCTCAGTGATTAAGATGCAAATGAAGCAGTTATGGGGGGAGGACACAGTATCGAAAGGCCATTTGCCTTCCGAAATGAGCGGCGGATCAGAGCTGCTCGTTAGCCCGCGCGTCAATCAGAATCACAGTTCGTCATGCGAGGGCGTCTCTTTGGGAGAGAGACCAGGCTGAGCCGTCCCACGCGACGGCCCCACGGCTACGCTGCTGATGCTGCCGCTGTTTGAGTGAGGCCTAAAATAAAAATTTGTTTGGTTCCGGTTTCCGACCGACCCTGTCAATTGATGTGCGACCTAAATTATTTTATGAGCTTTAAAAAAAAAAAAAAAAAAACTATTTTTATTTTGATGCAAACTATAATTACGTTTTGTACTGTACAAGGATGAGCGAATTTTCTCGTTTTTAAATGAAAACAACCTACCTATCATTCGCTGCCGCTGGAATGTTTTAAAAAAAAATTCCCTACCTACCTACCCATGACCTCAACTGACAACCAACAGGAACCAAACTTTTTTTTTTTTTAGGCCTGAGGGTGCTGCTGGGAGCCATGTCAATGTGCACAAGAAAGGGGGTTTTGTAGGGCGTCTGTAGCGCACCCCTTCAAATCCCACCGCAGGGACGAAGATGGAAGGTAGAGCTCGTTACTTACAGCTAATTAAAATGAAATACGGCAGTGTTTAACGACCCTTGATGTTGTTGACGTTGTTGTTGTTGTTCTCGTTGATTGTGCCGGGTGACTAGCCCAATAGTAAAGCAGGTCTCTGGTGATAAACAGGTGGAAGGGCTGCCAGGACCCATGGATTGTCACTCACCAGGGACATGCATCATTGCATGCGCGAGTCGTCGGACTCACACACGACGAAAAAAGGACACACACACACACACACGGCGAGGACTCGCCGTGTGTGTGTGTGTGTGTGTGTGTGTGTGTGTGTGTGTGTGTGTGTGTGTGTGTGTGTCTTTTTTCAGAGTGAGTCGCCCTAGCTGAGGGCCGCGAGTGGGGTGCACTAAGCCGATTAAGGGGGAGACTGTGTTGTTGTGCATGAAGTCTGAGGTTAATGGAATAGCGGCGGCGCCCGCTTGCACACCGCCGTCTGCGAGCGCCCCCTCTGCTAATGTTTACCTTCTCACTCCAGCAGAGCAGCGCCGACCCGAATCTGCATCTCATTCCCATCACGGTCCGCAGGTACAGGACAGGAGTCGACGGCGTTAAGAATAGGAGAGCGGGGGGGGGGGGGGGGGGCGGTTCCAGGAGGTGGAATAATCAGGAGGGGAAGTGGGCCGAGGGAAGAGTGGACGAGGATTACATGTTGACACCTCTTTGTCTGTTGCGTGGGCTTTAAGCCTTGTGCTTGTCAGAATGCCATTACTGGCGCCCCGCTAAAGGTGCGTTTGTTGTGTCCCTTGGCTGCCCGGTCTCGGGTCTTTATGGTCAAACGCGGTGGTTGCTGCTGTTGTCGTTAAGTAGGAACATCGAGGCTTCTTTCTCCCGGCCAAGGCTCTGTTAGTTAAATTACTGGACCGCGTTTGGATTGTTATGCAAATGTGGCCTATGGGTGTTCACCGGCTTCGTCGCCGCTTCCATTTTTTTTGTGCGTTTTGTGATTGATTGTGCGTTGGCTGACACCGACGCGCGCACAGGCGCACGCACACACAAGCACACCCATACACACACACATGCACAGTGCTTTTTGTGACCAGGAATTTAAATATTCATTAGAGAGATGACCATTAGGGCTATCGCAGTATAGGAGGCTGCACCTCGAGTTAGCATCTCCCAACTGTTTATTAATAAACCTTGTGCACATTTTTGACACTCGCAGTCACAGGAACCATTTCTACGGTTGATGGAAGCGAGGCTCTGAGATTCCGCCGAATCTGCAGAAAGATGGCAGGGCGCGCAAGCATTTTATGAGTTTGTCTTAAGATGGTGGCGGTGGTGGGTGGTGGGTAATGAATGTCGACAGAGCAACATACATGAGAAATGAGTCATGCACTAACAAGAAAGTGGGCCGTTAAAAAAGACGCTAACAAACCACATACCTGTATCGGTGCAAGTCTAAGACTGCATTTCCAACTCGACAACATTTAAATGCATGACCGTTATATTATTTGCACATAACGTCAAAAATGACACATTCTCCTGTGAGGTATTTAATGAACAGTTTGGTAGATAAACATCGGTACTTGTTGCATGAATAACACATAATGGCACAAGACAAGAACATCTAGACTTGGACCTGGATGGGCCTCTCACGCCCCATGTGAACCTCTCTCAAAGGACGGTGGAACCAAGTGGACTTAAAGGTAGGGATCCGAAAGGGTGAGAAACCTAAAGTTGTCCTTAAATAACCTAAAGCCAGACAATCCAAAACTGTCCTGCAGGTAGCGGAGGAAGGGAGCTTTGGCATGAAGAGATTTATTCCCTTTACCCTCTCCGTGCCCCCTCTGAACGGGTCTCTACGACGACGGGACGCGACAGGTGGATAACCGACACGTCCCCGTCTGCTCTGCTGCTTCTCATTCCCCTTCATCTCCAAGTCTCCCGTTTCCTCCCCCCTAAAGGAAGTTCCAAAGACTGGCTGGAAGGAAGACCGCAGGAGCCCCGGGTCGCAGCCCCAGCGGGACTTGAAGCTCTGGGAATGGAGCGCGACCCACAATGGGCGCCGACTCAAAAGGGATTGAGAAATTAAACAAGGCCGGCCTCTGTTCTACTGCGAGAACGAGGAGGACTGACGCTACGTCGATCCCGGCTGAGTGAGAAACAAAAGGAACAAAGGGCAGCCGAGCTTCCCCAACACCATCTCTCCTGGTTTAATTCAAGGGATGACCCACACGTGCAGTTTGTTAAAGGCTGGATGCGGCCAGGGCAGTCTGAATTACTGAATGTGCTTGAGTACATGCACAAAACGATTAAAGAACGAATGACCGTCAGAGTTGGCAGAGTTGACATTCTGCTAGCTTGTTACGCACCAACCCAGTCTCACGGAAATATGTGACACTGTCACGTCATTTAATCTATTCATTCGCGATCTGGGATAGGTAATTTCAATTTCTTCGTGCCAAAAAGCACAAATTTCTAACAATATGACAGCTTTTTGCCACCCGTGTCGACTTTCACCTTTGATTCTGAGAAATTGGGTCAATTGATGGATACATTTAATGCAGGCGGCTGCCCTGTAGGCAAACCACGACGGAAAAATGGTAGCTGCTTCATCTCTTCTTTTTAGAATGAGTTAGAAATTTGTGCTTTTGGCACGGAAAAAATTGAAATTACGTGTCCCAGATCACGAATGTATAGATTAAATGACGTGACGTGTCAGTGTCACGTATTTCCGTGAGACTGGGTTGTACGCTCATACGATCACACACACACACACACACACACACACACACCCACATTAAATTACGTGACTTTCCATCTCCATCCAAGAACATAAGACATTGTTTCTGATCCGCCATGGTGGTAATAGGCAGCCTCATCACACCCAGGCTTCATATCGGTCAGATATTTTCGACAGGTTCAGGCTGAGCTAATCTTCCTCAGGTCGTTATCTCAGTGGAAGACAAGAAATCTCCAGTGAAGTTTCTCCGTCTCCCATACTCCCAATGCTTCTTCATCTCGCCTCAGTTTCGATCTTCGAATATACTCAAGTCCAGTGTGTTGTTTTATTGTATTTTCTCGTCCATTTCTATTATTTACGGCTCCCGTTGGCCATGGTGCAACGGCAAATCCAGCGTGTTCCTTCCAGGCCCGTAACGATGAGGTCAACCCGGCCCAGACCTCGTCATTCTTTTAGATCTAAAAAATACAATTGGAAACGAAATACTGTACAACAAAAGGTATCGGTGGTTCAGTATTCGGTCATTGTTAAAGGGTAATTCCGGTGTAAAATGGATTTGGGGTATGTTTTGTATGATAACGAGTTGAAACGTTCGTTTTGGAGCACAAAAAACGCATATAGACGCTTTCTTGAGTTGGCTGATTTAGCCGATTCTATCAAAACGCTATAAACTTGGAACGATGGGGGCAGTGGTTATGGTAAAAACTAAATCGCTATTCTAAACCACTTAAAAAGGCTAAAAGTAGCACGACACTTTTTTGGTAGTATAATAAGGGTCTTAACATATAAAACGAGGCATTGAGAACTTTGCAAGTGTACAGATTGTTTATTAAAAAGGACATTTTATACACACAATACCATCAGTAGATCACCCGTCGACGCTATTTTGTTGTTAAGACTCAATAAGTAGATTGGCGAACACAGAGCTTGCGTGTTGCTGACGGATTTCACAATCTCTGTGTTCGTCAATCTACCTAGAATAAACGGTCAAGTGAGTTCCAGGACCAACGAGACGATGGCGGTCTGTCCCGTGAATATTAGCCCCTAGCAGGGGCTCGTTAACCACTTTGGTGACTGTGTAACGATAGACGGCTGCAGAGAGGAGGTGCGGCAGTCCTCATCACAACACATTTCATGTAATGAAGTGACTCAGCAGAGGGGTTGAGAGCACTGAAAAGAGGAGAGGAGGATGATCACCTCCTAGGGCGGGTATAGCCCCACCTCCCCCAGCTTCCCCAGCTCCCCCACCTCCTCAAGGACACTTGAAGGGGTGCTGGCAGAGTCTGTCCACTTTGTAGAGAGGCTCCACAGTTCGTCAACTTATCGCCTCGAGCACTCGGCCCTCATCAACATTCAGATCTTTTTGTTTTAGGTTATGATTAATTTCTGGTAACTTGATGTGTTTTTAAAAAACAACAAACTTAAGAATTCCCAAAGAACATTGTATTTCTGAGTAAACAGATTCAATTTTTTCCCCTTATAAACACATAAATTCCTATTAACAGAACCGGTTCTTCAATATCCACTCCATCTTTCTGCCCTAAAAAGAGCCTGATTTATTTTCTACTTACTTTGGTTCCAGCATACCGGGTCTTTTATTTTTTGTCTTTATATTGTTCTAATTCGGCTTTGGTTTTGTTCTCTCGACCGGAATCTAAGGCCGTTTGTGGACCATGGCAGCTCTGTTAATTAAAGTTCTTCTGCAGAAACAAACAAGCCAGTGTTGTGCTGAGGATTTCAACACGCTTTGGTACTGAAACATTAGGTGGCACTCGGCTCCACTCCGGAAACCCTGACCCGTCTCTCGTTATCGTTTCCACGCTGTCCGTGAAGCTGGGCTTTGAAGTGTAAAGTACCGTATTTCCACATCCGTCATCAGAGCTTTTTCGTCAATATCTAACCAAGTTTTCAAAGAGACTATCGCACACTACTCAGTGTACTTGTATGACAGACGTTATGCCAAAAGCATGTGGTTGCACTTTCAATGAAAGAAAGTTTGTGCGAGTGTCTGTGTCTGTGTGTGGCGTGTTCTTCACTGAGCGTGGCTTCATCACTCTGTTCATCTCTTGGTCAAAGAGGTGAACCACACTCATCAAGAATGAAGGGTACGTACAAAGTATAAAGACCTGGATGATCTCTAACCAAATTCTCTTCTACCGTCTAATTATGAAAGTTCAATCTAATTATTCGAGACATATCAAGTGTCTGTTCCTCCCAATTGTTGACAGCACATACTGTGTAATACTCTGACACACACACACACACACACACACACACACACACACACACCGGGTGATTCACCATGACTGATGTAACACCACAACAGGTTTCTTTAATGCTCACTCCTCAATGAGAGTAACGTGTGGATCTGTAGCTAATGCTAACGCAGGTGCCCAGTGACCCGTGACAGCTCAGACCCACCTCTGTGGAGGGGAGGCCTTCCGATCTCCGTCCGCTCAGAGAGTTCAGAGGACACGGCCTCAGCTGTCAGCACACCGGCGGCGTGTGTGGACCGCCAGCGGTCGGCAGGAAGTGTGCATTAGGACGGAGTTAGCGTTAGCAGACTGAGTAGCATTAGCACGTGCTCCAATGACGGCGCAGCCTCCCCGGTTTGATTAAGCGGCGTCGCAACAGTCACCTTTATCTCCTCTTCCTCCCAGTGATGGCTATCTGGCTGTCAGAGAACAATGAGATGGGGAGGACAGTGTGTGTGTGTGTGTGTGTGTGTGTGTGTGTGTGTGTGTGTGTGAGAGAGAGAGACTAAACTCAGAGAGCGAGAGCAAAAGAGACAGAGATAGGGCAAGATAGAAAGTGACTTAGAGAAGGGCAGAATCGACCTTAGGAAAGTCTTTGCATGATTAATGGCACAATTGACTCAGTCATTAACATCTATGCACATAGACTTTTTAAGAAAAGATACAGGGGAGAACTGTACTGGAGGTATATGGATTTGCTTGCCTTTGTGTGTGTGTGTGCGCGTGCGTGCGTGCGCGTGTGCGTGTGAAACCTCTGCGTCCTCACACACCCTTTATGCGTGCCGTTGATATCGAGCATGACGCAGAGTCTAATTAATTGACTCATACATATGCAGCTTACCGCAATTACCTTGCATAAGTATAGCAAAATATTAAAACGTCAAATCAGCGCAAAAACAGTTCCCTCAGCTCTTGTTTATTTTGATTGCTGCTTCCCTTGATTTAATCCGTAAACACGTGCACAATACAGAGGATGTCATGAATAGTGAAAGTGTGAATGGACATGAATGGCTGCAGAAACAGAAATCGTAACGCGGGGGTGATTCCTACTGATGTTTGTCAGCGTTGATCCTGTTCTCTCGATCCGTGTCTCGTCGTATCAGTAATTTCTCTTTAAGGAAGCGCAGAGAGCATCTCAATGTCACATCACAGGCACAAACATTAGACGGAAGGAATCTCTTGTAGTGCAGGCGCATAGAATTGACACCGGTATCGTCTCCTGGCCAACCATGGGACGGTTTACATCCAGTGGGAGGCCGTCCGTTTAGAAGGAGATTCTATATATTTAAAACCATAAGCTTGCGGTGCTCATAAACGCACCGCAATAATTATATTTCAAAACCCTGGGAGCACACCGAAAAGACAACCCAGGGCAGAGAAACCCGAGCCCGGAGTCAAGGTTACCACGACAACACCCTTCCCCCAACAACCCAGAACAGCAAACGGCGCAAAGATGGAGGAAAAGGTGCTTATCCCCTCTGTTTCCTTTGGCCCGTCTCCTGTGCGGAGCTCCTGTTATTCCCTCCAATCTATAGATCAGTAGGGGTCAACGTTCCCAGCGCCGTCCCCAGGAACTCCACCGTGTACTCAGTCCCTGTGATGACAACAGGAGGGTCCTGAGGGGGGCCGGCCATAAAAAGGGCATAAAAGGAAACGTTGAAAGCTGACAGTTTTTAATGGGGACGTCATTGCAGAGACACGTCCTTAGGATTCAGTGTTAACCTTTCTTCCGTGACAGGGAAGGTCTTGTTCACTGATATACGTGACGCAAAACGGGCTTTGACAGGGGGGAAGTGACCCACAAGAGGCCGAAGGGAGGACGTTTTGAAGGGGCGGCATGCAGCGGCTGGTGCATCATCTGTGTCCATCTGAGATGGAGTCTCCAAGGAGCAGCAGCCATGATACGAGAACCCTTAAATCTGGACACACGTCCTCCATCATCTCAAAAGGGATTCAGTTCAGGTTCATCATCTACAAGAGTTCACTGTCATTTGTTGTGCAATCTTGTGTTCGAAGCATACAAGAGGCGATACAAGGAAAACTCCCAAAAAATTACTTAATTGACATTTATTTTTAACAATTTAGATTTACCAGAACGACTTGCAGTGCATACAGATGCAGGTTCGATGCAGGGAGACGTCAGGCGCCTTGTGGCTTGAGAATACACAAACGGTCCAAGCAGCCATCGGGCATGGAACCAAGCACCCCGAGCCCCTCAGCCGACCCGAGTGTTGGTTAATACCGTCTCCATCTCTGACGCCTGTGAAGATATGCTGGTATCTGAGAGATCCAAGTCCCAGGAGGTAGAGTCACAGTCCCCAGCACCCACAGCCTTTAAGAGTTTAATTATCTCAACTCCAGCTATCTGATCACCGCCTCTGTTTGGGACTTTATGAGAGCCAGAGAGAAAATACAAATGCTGGAACAAAGTAGGAGGAATAGCTTGGGAATATACTTGAAAAGTACGAAATAGCTTTAAATATATTTTTTTGTTCTTCGTTCTATATAGAAGGACCATGGAGTGTATTCAATATATTCTCACTTGCTTAACTCATTGTTCCTTACATCTAAAAACTGGTTACCTTGAAATTGCCAGACCGAGACAGAGAGAGTGAGAGTCAAAGACAGGCAGACAGAAAGGTTGCGTCATAGGCTGAGAGACACAGAGATAGAGAGAGAGAGAGAGACAAAGAGAGAGAGACAGAGAGAGAGAGACAGAGACAGAGACAGAGACAGAGAGAGAGAGAGAGAGACAAAGAGAGAGAGACAGAGAGAGGGACAGAGACAGAGATAGAGAGGGAGAGAGACAAAGAGAGAGAGACAGAGAGAGAGAGATTGAGGGAGACAGAGAGCGAGAGCGAGTTAGATACACCGACAGAAAGAGACTTGAGAGAAAGCACAGCTAACAATACGCCATGCGAGAGCGTAAAGTAGGCTATCATTGGAATAGTGTCAGTGTCAGAGTCAGAGTCAAGAGAAAGGCCACTGGCTGGAAGTGTAATCCTCAGGGGGTCAGAAGACAGGGCTTATCACACCCCCATCACAACTGTACTGCTCCTTTCATTCTGAAGGCATCAGAAATACATCCAACCATGGCAACACTGTAATGGATTCTGACACTGGTGATAACAGAGATACATCTGTGATTTAAAAGAAGGAAATACATGTTATGCTGTGAAAGAAATGGAGGCTTTGAAAGGGAGATATATATATATCGTCATGACCACCACCCTGGCATTATGTTGCAACATTCGGCTGCAGGATTTAGCTTTTGGGTCATATGTGAAAATCATCCTACTAACAATACATGCATATGATTTGCCATTGGCTCGTCCCTCACAATGAAAATACACACTTTTGTGTTTCAATGATCCTTAAATGATGCCATCCTTATTGTAAACTTGCATATAAAGGGGTTATGCAAGCTTTTACCGAAAATATATTCATAGAATCAAGCATAGAATGAGGAGGATGCAGGGAAGTGATGGTGAGCTGAAAGCAACAGGGGAACAGCTCAGCAGAGGCTGGCGGTTATTCCACCTCCGACTGGACCGCAGGCTGCCAAGACGGGCCCTGAACAGGCCCCAGTGATGGGCCAAGACGGGCCCTGAACAGGCCCCAGTGATGGGCCAAGACGGGCCCTGAACAGGCCCCAGTGATGGGCCCAGGCGACCCCCAGCCAGGCCCACGCATCACAGGGGGCAGTAGGGTTAACTACCGCAGCACGGCTCCTCATGGTCTCTGACTCCCTAGATTATCCGCTAGTTGTTCAATTGACGATATAAAATGAGTTCTCTGACAAAGCAATATCCAAAAATCTCTCTCTCTCTCTGTGCCTCTCCCTCTCTGTGCCCCTCCCCCTCTCTCTCCCTCTCTGTGCCTCTCTCCCTCTCTGTGCCTCTCTCCCTCTCTGTGCCTCTCTCCCTCTCTCCCTCTCTGTGCCCCTCTCTCTCTCTCCCTCTCTCCCTCTCTCTCCCTCTCTCCCTCTCTGTGCCCCTCTCTCTCTCTCTCTCTCTCCCTCTCTCCCTCTCTCCCTCTCTCTCTCTCTCCCCCTCTCCCCCTCTCTGTGCCCCTCTCTCTCTCTCTCTCTCCCTCTCTGTGCCCCTCTCTCTCTCTCTCTCCCTCCCTCTCTGTGCCCCTCTCTCTCTCTCTCTCTCTCTCTCTCTCTCTCTCTCCCTCCCTCTCTCCCTCTCTCCCTCTCTCTCTCTCTCCCTCTCTCCCCCCCTCTCCCCCTCCCCCGGGCACCTCCCCCACCATCTCGAGCAGAGCCCCGCCCGTGTCTGATGTCATGCACGGCGGGTCGTGAAATGGGTACCAGATAATAGATATACCAAAATAAATAAATTACTATTAAATAGATGACAAAGTTACGAAGAAAGAGTGCTTTATCCGACACCAGGCGTAATTCTCTGTGTCTGTTTTTCGGTATTTATTGTATTTATACGTTGACAGTTTAGGCCTAATGGCTATACAGAGCCGTCATATTATTCGCCCGCCGCGGGCCTGGGAAACCCACTGAGCCGGAAAGAACAGGTTTTTGATTTGGAATAAACGTGACATAAGTTGGGTAAGGAAATGATATGTTGGCGACATGATCCGTTTTCAGATTTGGTTAGAGGCATGTTTACCATAAGGAAGTTACAGAGGGGGGGATAAATAATGTGTCAACAGTAGAGCAATAGAACCATTATAAATAAAACATCATATTGGGAGAAACCTTGAGGGTATCAAATCCAATCTATATGTGCTGTCACAATTGCATCATTGTCTTCAAGGTATTCATTGATTTCTAACCCCCCAACCTCCCCATTTGTAAACCACACACAGAAAGACACACTATTTGTACACCTAATACGCACCAAGTACAAACCCACACCTACCACCCCTGTGGCCAAGGCAATGTTTTGGACGAAAACATTTCTAATTTATTTCCAGACAGTACCATGTTTACCTCATCTCGGCCTGAAAGTAGTCAACAGAATAGCAGACAGTTGAGTCCTCTCTGAGTTGTGTGTGTATTCAACCGACACAAACTAAATTAATCGCTAAAATGTTTCTTTGCTCAGTGCCTCAAGTCCTCCTTCGAAACACATCAAGGGTGGCCAAAAACAAAATATTTACCAAGGAACAACTTATCACACATCAGTTAACTCATGCACCTTGAATAATGTTGCTCACTTTCTCACCGTGGTACCATTGTTGCAATAGCACTCAGTGGCCCCCCTGTGGGTACTCCCTTTCACCAACAGAACAAGAGTTCTCTCCCTTCCAACTCCATTTCATCAAGTACTCCAGTCCGTCACCACACGCGGCCTTACCAAGGTCGTGGCTCTCCGTCGTTCCATCAAACCGAAGCGACGTGTTTAATGAGGACGAGGACGGTGTGCTCGTCGCGTGTGAACTGAAGCCACTGAAGGTACAAATATATGTCTGTTGCGTGTTTGCCGTTGTTGTTGTTGTTCACCGGGAGAGGAGGGGCTAGGCGACAGGACACCTCTGTTTACCGCAGGCATGTCAAAGTGATTGCGAAAGCCATTAAACGTTCTCCCCACGCAGACAGCTGCCCGGGGTCGTCCATCACCCCGGCCCACCAGAGATGGCTGGAACGATTCGGGGAACAGGAGGAGATGCAAACGTGCCGAGGGAAGTCGAGTGCACGACTTGATGAAACATTTCCTGGGCAATTACCCCCGGGTTCAGACAGCTTCTCATTGGCAGTTGGTGAAAACGTCTCACTTCTTTTTTTTTTTCCTATAATAGCTTGGCAGTTCGGCAAAATGAATTATTTCTCAAAGTTTAGTTGTGTGAAAGGGGATGGGAATATAGGGGTGCTAACGGAGAGGTGAGGGCATCCCTGGAACAGGCGGTACCTGTGTGCCGATGACGTTCTCTTTAATAAAGTATCCGATGTAATGATGCTTGTTAGTGTTTTTTTGGAACGTGCCTCTCCATGAAGGATAACCACATGCAAGACCTTGGTGGCAGAAAGACAACAGCACCCCCAAAACCCATCTCTTCTCGCTAGCTCTCTCTTGCACACTGCATACTTTTCCTTCCTTCCTTCCTTCCTTCCACACACACACACACACAACTCTGCTTTCACCTTTCAAGGATGACGTCCATCCACACCGCCACACCAAAGCTGACCACTTCCTGGGGGGGGGTAACCCACCTGACCTTTACCCTCCAGTCTAGACCCTCGCCTCACTCCTGACCCTCGCTTCCCCTGCCTCAGAGGAGCGAGGGCCTGGGGGCTTGCTCCCCACTCAGCCAATGGTTCCAGGCGCAGCCATCCATCACTGTCCGTCCTCTGTTTAAATACCGAGCCCCGGGTCCATCACGGACGGACCCGGTCGCCCAGCGGTGAGGCACGCTGAGGAGATCCCTGGACGCCGGCTCGAGCAGAAGAGACCGGTTTACTCTTCATTAAGAAGAGGAAACATCACCCGCTATTACCTTTCTTTTAGAAACCACAAATTGTCCATCTATAGACCAGGCATGGGCATATGAAGGCCATTAGTTTTGGGGGTATTATTGTGGTTTAAAGATGAACCCTATGATGTGAGGGCTTTGTTGTGGAGAGCTGTACGAGTGGAGCTGTGCTTTTGGAGGCGCAGCAGTTCCTCCATTCAACTTTAAAGTTTTAATTGGCCCGCCGTGCAGCCATTTTGAACCCGTTTTGGGTTGTTTACGTCGAGAGGTTTCTGAATATTGGATGAGCAAAGCGTCCTTGTATCCGATCCCTCATTAAAATTCTTGAAAGGATGACATTTTGCGCCTACAAAACCAAATTAAGCAAGCGTGCAATCCTTACCAGAACGCGGATCTAGTGTGACAGGACGTGGACGGCCTGAACAGACGGCCCGCCACATGCAGGCCATTTAGCTTCTGAACCCGCTCAAGGTCAAGGTAAACTTCTTATACAGCTCAAGGTCAAGGTAAACTTCTTATACAGCTCAAGGTCATGGTTAACTTCTTAACCCGCTCAAGATCATAGTTAACCACTTAACCTCCTCAAGGTCATGGTTAGATTCTTAAACAGTTCAAGGTTATGGTAAACTTCTTAAACAGCTCAAGGTCATGGTTAACCTCCTCAAGGTCATGGTTAACCTCTTAACCTCCTCAAGGTCATGGTTAGATTCTTAAACAGCTCTAGGTCATGGCTAACTTCTTAAACAGCTCAAGGTTATGGTTAACTTCTTAACCTGCTCAAAGTAATGTAATGCATGTACAGTGGTGGGATCGAAGGCTTACCAAAAGGTGATCCGTTCTAATCGAAGGCCTTCATGCCGTCCCCACCCAGTGGATATCAGCTACCCTGCACCTTAAATACCATATCCTTTTGGACCATCAGGGAGTGTATGTTTGCACCAATGAGATTCCAAATAGGAAAGAATGAAGCAAAGTAAGTCCATCAGTGGTTGACTGTATAAAACAAATCAAAAGGTGCACAGTCAACAGAGAGGTCATTAACTGGGTGAAGAAACTCAAACCAGTCCAGAGTAGCGTCGAGGGAAGCAGGAGGTGAATGATGAGGTCGGTCCATATGTTTGAGTGCAGAAGATGATCAGTAAGAAGGCATAGTGATGTGACACTATAATATAAGTGTACAAGAATTTACCCCTAATTACCTTGGTCAACGCAGTTGTAAGAATTAAAGTGGCAATCCCCAAAGATTTCCGTTACGTTCACATTGGGGACACTTCCTGCTCTTAGCGGTAATTGTTCCGATTGATCCAAATGGTTTAACCAACAACGTTCAGAGCATTCTTCATACTGCAAACGTAAGGGATCGCATCAGTTTAACACAGGATCAATCAATACCATGACACCTCATTCAGCGATAGATAGATAGATAGATAGATATATACTTTATTAATCCCGGGGGAAATTCAAGTATCCAGTAGCAGCCGAAAACATACATAAAAACAGTGCAGATGGATGTGCAAAAATACAGATATAAATAAATATAAATAAATAAAAATAGGGACTTCATTAACAGTTTAACAATGGCATAGCAATAATTTAGCCTTAACCCTTAACCAATAGCCCCAATCCTATGCTAATGCTATATAATAATGCTTATTACTGATTCATTAATGTTTATTTAATATGAACCCTTATTGTTTATCATTTCCAGTGATGTTTATACCGATTCTTATGAATTGCCAACTTCAATATGTACATGGAGGTTATGTCACTCTTATGATCTGAAACAGATATTCAAGCTTGGTTCATCATTGACAATACATAAATTATTGGTTTTCACGTGACTTCCGCATGAACATACAATGCAATCATAATGACCCAGTTCCATTCTTTCCTGTCGTTTCTCCCAACCTTTGAATGTGCATCGATTTTCTTTATTGTCGTGGGATGTCGATGGTGGCGGATGATGAATGAGCACCTTCCACAGGCCAACGCCTCTGCCGCGGCTGACAGCACAGGCTGCCGCTCGGTGGGGCTCGGTGGGGCTCGGAGTCCGACAGCACCCTAACACTGCGTGTGTGTGTGTTTCTTTGTTTCTGCGTCTGTCTGTGTGTGTGTGTGACTGTGTATCTATGCGTGTGCATCTTTGTATCTACGTGTGTGTGTGTGTGTCTTGGCATCTCTCTCTCTGTGTGTGTGTGTGTGTGTGTGTGTGTGTGTGTGTGTGTGTGTGTGTGTGTGTGTGTGTGTGTGTGTGTGTGTGTGTGTGTGCACGCGTGTCTTTGTATGTGTGTGTGTGTCTGAGACACTGTAAAGCATTATAGATTAATGGCACAAGACTGAAGGAGCTAGCATGTGCAGTATACACAAGCAGACCGACCACAAATACATCCAGCTACAGTAACTACAGTGAGTACCGAGCGTTAAATCCTCAGCCTTTGATGCATTGCATCCCTATTGACCAAGACAAGGTTTATTCAAACCAGAGGGAATCAATACACGTGGTACATCAGAACGAAAGATGGATATTCAAATACCAGCCCAGCCTGAAAACAGCTCAAAATATATTGTTTTTCTCCCCAGGTGAAACAAGAATAAAATCCAGTCCATAATTTTCTACTCCGTCTTTCCACTTTCCTCGTGTCGGCGTTAAATCGCGATCAACTCGCAGTGCAAACACAGACCCGACGTTGGTAATATCCTCCGCCTCTTCCTCCGCCTCCATCACTCGCTACGTCTCTTTGAGGGGGGTGGTGGTGGCCAGGGTCACGTGACCTTGTTTACGACCCAGGCCCGGAGGGGGGGGGGGGGGGGGTCTCTGAAGACCCGTTTTCAGCACGGATGTTTCTTCTCCGGGTCTTTACGGCCCGCCCCTCCTCAGCGGGCCGACCTCCACTGTTCCTAGTTTGACGCCTGGGATGAGAAATAACTCTATACCATTACACCTTGTGCTGCCCTTAACCCCCCCCGACACACGCACGCACGCACGCACACACACACACCCTTGGCTCTTTCATCCTCCCGTCCTATAAATCCGGAGATGATCCCATCTGGGATTCCTGGAGCAATCGTTGGAGAACACCACCGCCGCTCGGCTGAGCCTCGCTTTAATAAAGGCGGGCGAGGTCCCTCAGAAGCAGCTGTTAAACCCCACGTCCCAGGAGTCCCAGGAGGGAATGTCAGAACCTCGGAGGGGGAAATGCTAATTTGAAAGAGCACGGCTTTTTTTGAAGAGCGTATTGTGATAGTTGAAAAATGATGTAATAATTTTTTGCAGAGCTCCCGTAGTTCAACACTACAATCCCCGAATCACCCCGTAACCTAGAGGGCAAAAAAAAGCTGTGTAAGTGGCTGATGTAAATGTGTGTGGTTGGTGCGTTTGTGTGCGTGCGTGTGTGCGTGCGTGCGAGTTGTGCTCGCCGTGGGGGTGGGGGGCTTAAAAAAAAAAAACGATGGTTGCCATAGCGACAGGGAGGCAGAGCATTATGGGTGAAACGGCGGCTCGGGGAGACATCAGGCGTGTTTGTGTAGTTATTGTTTCAATATGTTCCTCTCCTCCACCTCCTCCTCCTCCTCCTACTCCTCCTCCACCCCCAGAGACAAATTACCTGCATGCCACCATTGTTATCATTCCACATTTTGCACGCCAATCGACCACCTCCGAGCCGCGGTGCACTGTCAATATTTGAGTCGGACAACGCGCGTCTCCCCCCGCTCCCCGTTAACCATATTTATTGATGCAATCCCACACCCTCAGCCGCACCAATATCCTGTTCAGCGCAGAGCGTGGCTGAACCGCTGTGTGTCACGGACGAGTGGAGGAGGGAGTGGGAGCTCCGGCAGCTCGGCTCGTACCGTGCGACTGGATGCCGATAGCCCACCCGACTCCCCTACACACACACACCTCTCGACACACCCGCTTCCCCTACACACTCACACACACCACCCCTACCCACCCACATCCCCAACACACCCTCCCACCCTGGCTGGGTCCCACCCCCTGCGGTTTCTCTGCCTCAGTGTGTGCTGGTGATTATGCTGCTCACTATTTGAATGCTTGGGTAGAAGTTTGCCTCAGATGATTTACTCCACAAGGTCATGATGTACAGACCGTCCTGTGCCCGGAATAAACCCAAAGCTGGAACATTGATATGTTTCGGTAAGAGTTCGCTACTGGGAGGAATAAATCAAGGGATTGATTTTTTGTTTTTATCAACAAACATCATTATTATAATAATTAATGATTATTTGTTTTTAATTATTATTTCTACTATTATTCTAATATATGAGTGGCATGCAATTTATATACTTAATAAGTAATTAACCCAAAGGGCAAATTAATGTTCAAAATCCCTTCTGAGCCAAGAATCTTTTAGCTTTTAACAGCATGCAAGGATAAACAAACAATGTACACACATTCAGGCATGCCTATACAAGCACACACAAGCAAACATTCACTGGCCAACACTCACACACTCGTACAAACGCAGCTCCAGGAGGCAGCCAATGGGCGCGTCCTCCATTTGTTCGTCTGCTAAAGTAAGACCACGACGTGGCCATTCGGTCTAATTAAGGGATTAGATACACTTGCTTGGCCTTGGAGAAAAGCTCCATTTATTTTCCTTATTGGATTTTCCTTTGGTTTGCTTCTGTTTTATTCAATCGCGTGCTGCAGTTTGTATTCATTATGGGGTGGAGGGGGGGGGAAGCCGCAGGAGTCACGGGGCAGGGAGCTGAAGAGAGAGGCCATGCAGGGCTGGAGTGTGCATCAGCATGGAGGGGAAGGCCTGGGCTCGTGTTTCAGCGGTCAGCTCTGATCTCGCTGAGACTGAAATGTCCCACCGCCAGACAGTGCTGAAAATAGTCTTTGCGAGGTCATCCTCTGCCAAGTAGTGCTTGCAAACGTTTGCCCTAGTGATCCGACCTGGTGTGGTGGCTCCTGTCCCAACGAATGCAGTCGACCACTTAGAAAAAAAAGGATTGTGTTACGCAATTAGTCCAACCTCAAGGCAGAGATTATTAATTTGTGCAATCAGCGTTTGTGTACTGTACTGTGTGTCTCTGGTGCATTATCTTCTCCATAAAACCAAGTGTTTGCAATAATAAGAATTCACTTAGCGTCTTCATAATAAATACTCTGATGCACAGGCTGGGGCGGAAATCTACTTTACAGAGGCATGGAGGACACACTATATGAAAACATGCAGAAAGATGGCTTCTTATAACAAGCCTTTACTTCGCTTCGACAGACAAGAAGTGAGAGGAATATGGCAGGCCTTCGTCTAGACACGAGAGAGAGAGACAGAGAGAGCGAGAGAGCGAGAGAGCGAGATATATATATATATATATATATATATATATATATATATATAAAGTAGGAGTCTGTGGTCTCTGAGCTCTAGGGTCTCAACGAGAGATCTCCGCAGGGGGGCTGCGGGCCAGACCGTGGCGGCTGGCTGATATTCAGCCCCCCTGCATTAATGTGTCTTCTTTGTGCTTCGACCCCAGAGAGCGCAGCCAGTGTCTGGGTTTGAATGTCAGCTTCCCGGGGAAAAAGGAGGTCCCTCCGGTGTCTGGGAAGGACAGTCTGAACGGGAGCTGCCGGGAGACGAGTGCAAACAAGCTGGGAGAACCGCAGGTGGAGACGAGCAGTAGCCCTGGCTGCAGCGTGTCGCTTAGCCGACAACTTTATCCCAAACAACTCTCAGGGAACATAAATACAGGACCATAAAGTTTGCAGCACCAGGATTGGTTAGGAGGACCAATCCTGCAGTCACTGAGAACGAACCCTGTACCTTTTGGCTGGGGTTCACAAACCCTGACCACTGGCCCGTCCCCTGCCACCGTTAAGAAACAGCCGTTGCATTGCCTCAAACCTTTTAAAGTGCTTTTTTCTTAAATAAGCCAAGATGAATCGGTGTGCACGGCTTTCATCCCATTTACCTCAGGCTTTGAGGTCTGGAAACCGTTGTCGGGAAATTTTGCGCGGGACAAATGCGCTCGTAGCGGAGGCGATGAGGATGATGATTAAGGGATTGTCAGGAGAAGGAAGTCGCAAACTTGCAGAACAGGCAGGCAGCTGTCATTGTTCATTATCACAAAACCGTTACAGTTACAAAGCAAATGCAGTACAATAAGCTCTGCCAAATCTTATTAGACCACAGAAATTCAGTCGGAAAAAAATCTGAAATACAGATGAGTTGGCACCGAAACGTTTTCCCTCCTCTATGCTTCCGTCTGAGGGGATGTTGAGTTCCACAAAGGAGACGCTGCCTGCCCCCAAAGTGGACGCATATAGACTTTGTGATAAGAGTGCTTCATATACAAAAATGAGCATTGCTTTGGAAACTCTTTGCAAAAGTTCAATGAACACATTACACATCAGAAGATAACTCCATCGAGAATCACATTCCTGTTCAGGCAAAAACCCATTTTTGTGATTTGTGACATTGAATCTGCATCTTGGCACCCCGACTATGAACTACATTCAATTTCATACGTTAGAGATTTTAAACAAATTTATTACAATTAATGTCTAAGGTCCGTGACAACATCCAATAACTTGGCTTGATGCTCTTTTTCTAAGAATTATCTTCACTCTCACTCACCGTCTCTCTCTGGATGTATTTTGTTTTTACAAAATAAACTAGTATTGCTGCTGAATTATTCAAATGGAACTCAGCGACTCAGTGATGTATGAAGGGAGAGAGTTGCAATTAGCAGTGCTGTTTACCCCCATAGCCCACGCCCTCCTTCTGACTTCCACTTGTCTCCGCTAAACCTGCTTTTCAACACATTAGTATTACCGTGCTGTTCGTGAGAGCCGGGCATTACGTGGCGAGGAAAGAGCCTGCTTCTAATGTCTCCCAGAAAGGTTAGTATTCTTATAGCCGGCCAAGAGTTCCTGGGCCGAGCCCGATACTAATTTAAACACGCTGTCCTCGTCTGCCTCATGCGCCTTCATCTCGTCTTTATAACACCCCGATCTTCCCAGCCCTCCGTGCGAGAGTCACAGAAGATTCATATCCCAAACCTCATAACTGCCACCCTTAAAAATAAACTTGTGTAATTTGAACCGGCTCCTCTCACCTCCTGTGAGGGGCTTTACTCACGAAGAGGAAGCAGGTGGACAACTCCTCCGTTACAGAATGACAAACTCTCGTCAAGACGCTGTCAAAGTCTGCATCCGACCGACGGCATGTTGGAAGTGATCCTCGCTACGTCCGCAGAGGGAAAGCTGAAACCAAAACGCCTCAACGTCTCCTCTGTTCTGTTGACCAAACAGGATTTGCAAACATAACTTTCACATCACCCGTCCCTCTTTTATCTGTAAAAAACGAGGGTAGATGACTTCATAACCTGCCGTTCTCCAACGGTATACTCCGATAAAGAACAGCAAGAGGGAGCGAGAGAACCATGTGAAGGGAAGGTAACCCCTCATGCAGAATCATCCACAACCTCAGATGATGAGCTGTTATCTCCTGTGTTACCATGTAGGCACATTCTGAATAGGAGCGTTGTGGATCACGCCCCGATTTCTTTTCAGCAAACCAGGGTCTGCCCATGATGGCTTTTGTTCCTCAGACTCATAACAGGCAGGGTTTGTTGTGGTTTGTCTGTTGCTCAGAGATGTATTATCCTTCTGCTTCTGATTCCGCCTGGACGCACGCTAGCAAAAGATCTGCGGAGGCGATGAGGTCATCGAGAGGAGACCAACAAAACAATTAAACAGAAGGCAACGCAAGGAGAAAAGCCTCAATGCTAGCGTGGAGTCAGTTGGGTTCCCTTCGCTCTGTGTTTGCGAAGCGTTTATATAACGTCGGTGGTAACCCTGGATGCCCCCACACAGAATAATTAATCAGCCTTTCACAAATCCTTCATGGCGTTTCATTTTCTACATTGGTTTTTCTACAATTTCAAATAATTAGGCTTCCATTTAGAAAAACAACAACATATCATCGTGTAATTGACTTCCAATTACAATGCATCAATCACACTTGTGAGGAAGCCAGTGAACCGACGAATGATCAAGGGCCGAGACGGCGGGAGGACCAATCAGCCGCCCGGTCACCGGCCGCAATTTACTTAATTTGTGTCGTCTGGACTCATTGATTTTCTTCCATGCAAACTCTTTGCAATGCATGGGCCCAAACAGATGTTTAATAACATTGTGCTATACACGGGAGTATACAATGTGATGAATAATTTAAACTTACACAAATACGAGTGTTTTTACACCAAACGCCCTCGTGCCATCTGCAAGTCCCTCTTGCTTAAGGAGAGCGTGACAGAGCAGCCCCTCTCGTACATCTCCATGCTTCAGTGTGAGCCACTCCTGCCTTAAGTGAATGCACCCAAACCAATTCCAGACCTTGGAGGGGCCTTTTCTGGGCCACTTTACATGACCAAGTGGGAGGGTTATTAATGTTCCGACATGAGAGGCCCGTGTCTCGGACAAGACGGCTTCTTCTGCCTCCGTCAGATACAAGACTGGCTCTTCCCAACTCGTATTTGATTGTGAAATAAGTTGGTTGAATATCACGTCATTGTTTTGGTGTCACGTTCTCTCACGCTCTCCAGTTAAAAACCTACAGCGACGTATGTTCAAAAGTACAAGCTAAGGTCATTAGGTGATTATGAACTAGAATATCAAGTTAATCGTCATGATAGATAGAAAATAATGAAAATAATTCCCTGTGCATCACAGAAGTTGATAGTTCTCCCAAATAAAATTCATCACTGTCCACGGGTTATGATTCATATCTTGGAGATTACATTAATTTAAAGTTCAAGGCATCTTGGATTAAATATTGAAACTGATCGACGCAAAAACTAAAATAAATCAACAACTAAAGGTTGCCCACAAGAAGATGCGCCACAAAACATTGAGAAACATGCAAAGATCTGTGATTCCTAGGTGGTGGAAGCCTTCATCTGGGAATATGGAGCAGAACTATGACCAGAGGGTATTTCTTGACCCTTCACTGCCCCCGTTGGTTTATACAGTGCTTAGCATATTTTCACATTACCTTGAATCTTTTTTTCCCCATAATTTGCCCAGAGCACCATACAAAAGTCCACCAGGTAACTATCATCAGCTTCTTCTGGTAACTAGCCCTTGGAGGGACAGGGCTGGGATACAAATACAGTGCAAGAAACATCTTTGTGTCTTTAGTCAAGTGATTGCTGATTGTTGATATTTTTAATTTTACTTGAAAAAAAAGGAAGAAAGAATTAGAAATTTCGGATAGGAAGTATGAAAAATAGGTTTAAGATACGTATTCATGCGAATCGCCCTTATGCCCAAGTTGCAAGATTTGGAGGTTTATTTGACAGTTCTTACAATTTGAAAGCAAGCAAACCTTGTCATATAAAACAAGAAAAGCAATTAAAATCTTCAACATTGTCTTCAACATTGTGTGTGGAATGTGGAAATCATTTCACACAATTGATGGATAACAGCAGGTAAGCTGTTTGTGTGTGTGTGTGTGTGTGTGTGTGTGTGTGTGTGTGTGTGTGTGTGTGTGTGTGTGTGTGTGTGTGTGTGTGTGTGTGTGTGTGTGTGTGTGTGTGTGTGTGTGTGTGTGTGTGTGTGTGTTTGTGTCAGGTTTTATAATTGAAAGTGTAAACTAACATTATATAAAGCCACTGGGAGAAATTACTCAACAAATGCAACTTTATCCCAACAACAGCAGTTAGTTTACGATAGTTTAGGTTACCATTTGCTACCGAAGCAGAACCGAATTAACCCGTCCGTAGGGTAAAGAGATGAAGACACAGGGATTAAACCAAGATTAATCATTCTACACCCGCTGGTGGATATAAAAAAGTTATGTTGATCAGGGACAAGGAGAAACTTCTTTCTTCTTCTACCTGGGAATGACTGAGGAGGATAGTGTGAACAAGCTTCTAGAGACAGCCTTTAACTGATTGAAAGAAGGAGTTGAAAGTTGCTCTTTGGGTCAAAGCCTGAACAAATGTTCACTTCTACACACCATGCCCAGTATAAACACCCAGGCCACTGCCTTTAGGTCTACTTTACCGATCAACAATATTTGGTGGTATATTTGGCAAAGCCAAAAAACAACAGTGTGAGCAAAACAGTCTTTTTAAGAAATCCAAGGGTGATCCACACCCTGGATCAAAAGCTAAAAGAAAACAAACCAACATCCCAATACACAATTCTGCAATACACGAGCCTTCGTGACCTTAGCTCAGCAGTGTATCTGACCGTGTGCAGTGACTGTTTGGAACGAGGCTACACGTTTGATCCCTTTGCCCGTTTGAACCCCACAATCTATTTACGCTGCAGTCCCTCATGCCCTGTTTGAGAGCTTCGGCTCGTCAACGGTCCCTTTATATTTGTTTTATGGGCTTTCATGAGGAGAGGGGTCACAGAAGTTGGTCGGAGTGAATGCCATGTGGCGCATAGGACCTCGGGCCGGAATTGGACCAGCATACTGGGTTATAGGGCTGGCTGTTTGAGCCACCAGGCAACCGTTAACCGTGCCTTTCTTATGACACAGGAGATACAACAGGGCTGGGGGGGTACACACACACACACACACACACACACACACACACACACACACACACACACACACACACACACACACACACACACACACACACACACACACACACACACACACACACACACACACACACACACACACACACACACACACGTCGTGACAAGACTGTCAGTGTCAGTCGACCGCCGGTTATATGTCCTCAGATTTCATCCTCAATCTGAGAGGTCTTAATGGAGGAATCACGCTGCCACTGAGTTCACGGAGACGTCTTGGTAATTGTAAGTCAGTCAAAGGAGGTCGAGTCATGAATCTGGGAGTTTGCACCTCAGCTCTGTTTTGTAGCTTTTCTAGTGCATTTGTGTTTTTGTATGTTAATACCACTGCCCCATTGCATCATGGGTGTCAACACCCATCCCACCACATGAGGTACAAGGAATATTGGCCAACCCTTCGGCTTTCGTAAATAGTTTGCCTGCAGTAAAGTGTTTTGGGATGGAAATGTAATTGAGCAGATACCATGAGTTTTGGAGGAATGAGATGGGTTGAGCTCTGTATTTATGTATGAGGCGGTTAGATATGACCAAGCATGAAGCGTCTTCCAAAGGCCAGATATTCCCTTCAATAGCTTTACTTAAATAGATTTGGAAATCTGTCTTTTTTTGGGGGGTTACAGCGTGATTTCCGAGACCTTTAGCTGGGTTGAAGATAGACAATCATTATACGTTGGACATTTGCTTTAGGTTTACATGCTTGGAATCTTTAAAAGGAAGCGATGGGGAAAGAATTTGCCCCTCTAAATAGATATAAAGATAGATATAGATTTAAAATCAAGGCTTTACAGGAGCTCCCAATATGCTTGTTACTCGTAATAAAATAATTTACAAATATTAGATTGAAAGTCAGCTGACCTCAAATTGAAACCAAAAGCTATGACACTGCAAAACACTGTAAAGTGTTTAATGTGCTGTGGTTATTAATACTCACAATTACCATCAAGAATAACATCCCCAAATGATGTATACCAAATGGATCAAAGAGGACATCAGACACACAATCTGTGTGCGCGTGCGTGCGTGCGTGTGTGCGCGCGGGTGTGTGCGTGCGTGTGTGCGCGCGGGTGTGTGCGTGCGTGCGTGTGCGTGCGTGCGTGCGTGCGTGCACGTGTGCGTGTGCGTGTGTGCGTGTGTGTGTCAGTAAACAGCGGAGGGGGATAATCGCCGCCTTGGGCCGTAAACAGCGCGCACTGCTGCACAAAGCCGCCGTGTTCAGCGAGACCCGTGGCCCCGCGCCGGGTTACTTAGTCTGCTGCCAAGGATAAGGAGGCCGGGGCTCCCAGGGGACACCAGGCCACGGTCCGGCCCCCGGAGGGGGCCACTAGATCGGGACGGTGAGCCACACATGTTCGGAGAGAACCAGGAACCAGAAGCCGCCTCCTAAAGGGGGGTTGATCCGGCTTTAGAGTTCACTCTTCCCAGAGAAGATCTAATGCTGAGCGAAGGCAGCAGGCCGAGGCTGCAGACAGAATCAGGGGATGTTATTGGGGCCCGGGTTTACACCACAAAGTGCCTGGTTGATTAGATATTAGCTTCACCAAACCCAGCCGTAACAGGGGCAGGGAGTGGGAGGAGGGACGGCACGATGTGACAAACGGATGGCAGGCTGCTGGGGGGTTAGTCTCCTTGAAGGAGCCGATGCGAGGACCCCTTTCTCTTGAAGAGGTGTCCAATGGCTAAATATTACCCTTGGCGACGCCCCAAAGCCAATCACAGGGTATTAATAGCCTTTTAACAACCCCTTTCCCTATCCAGCTTCACTGATGAATTAACTTGATCATTTCATCAACGGTTCAAATAGTCAGACACCGAACCTCAAACCAAACGCCACGGTGTAGTTTAGTGTACAGTATAACATGTACTTCGATGTTAAGGGGCGGAGAGAGGACGTTTTGAGCCCAGTGTGGGGATGCATAAGGACGGTGTTGAAAGACAGGTTGAGAATGATGGCCGCAGCAGGGATGTGACCTTTTGAAGACAACCGAGACATTAACCCACAGAGCCGGGGATCACGGGAGCGTTGGATGTGAAGGGGCAGAGGATTAGGTAACAGTGCTGGCATTTTACACACCCCCACCCTCCTTTGCCCTTCCCTGTTGGCTGTCATTCCAACACAGTGAGTGGCACGGCTTATATTCCCTTGTTAAAGTACTTAGACAAGTATACCCTTCACGTTGAACATAATCGCCGACAATCGTTTAAGGTTTCTGCAGCGAGTAGGGAGTTTAGGGAGTTGATTTGATTGTTTTAACCGTGTCATTACAACGTCAGGACGCAAAGGCTTATAGCAACAGTCTCAGCCCCATAGAAATGGTGACAAACCTTCACATGACAGCCAACACGTGAATGGACAACGTGTGGCATTAAAGTACGTCTATATTTGGTCCGTGTACTGCTGCGTTCCCCTCCCACCCTACCCCCACACCAACACCCCACACGCCCTGCTGCGTTCCCCACCCCACCCGCAGCACCCACCACCACCACCTCTCCGACGTTTGACAGATATCTCCTCCGCCCCAGACGTCGGCAGCCCATCCGGGTCGGCGTGCGAGCAGCTGCCCCGCCTTCGGGGTAGGAAACGACGGCGTCAGCTCCGTGCTCGATAACTGCTGCTGCCGACAATAACGTCTTCCACCCCCCCTTCCCCCCCCCTTCTCCCTTCTCCCTTCTCCCTACCCCTGCTCCTACCCCGTCCTCACCCCCACAGCCATCACTCCTTCCTCAGACTTTCCCTTGTATTTTGTCCGTTTATTTCCCTCTTCCCGTCTGCTTTGTTTTCACTGTTTGGCTGAAGACGAACAGGCAAGGCCGCTGGGAGTGTGGGGGCTGAGGGAGAGGTAAAGCGGGGAGGGGGGGGGGGGGGAAGTGGACGGAGGAACGCAGGGCTGGAACAGCTCAACGACTCAGATTTGTTTGTGTATTTCCTTTCAGATTTGTATTAATGTATTAATGTGTCGTTATTGTTTTTCAGCGTTGTAACGTTGCTTTATGTCACTTGGTCACTCTTCACCAATGCAAATGGGGATGCTGCAAAGACGCATATAATTAATATGTGACGAGCGATAAATGACATGATAAGGGGGTGGAACCAATCAGAACTTCCTACATCACAGTCACTCCTAAAGAGAACTAATCCATCTTCAAGACTGGACAGGGAGATCACAATTCGGAGGAAGCGATAATCTGCTGTGTTGATCTACACATCAGCCCCCAACTAACCCCGTCACCCACGCAAAACAAGCAGCATCTTATCTGTTCATGAAGCAATGGCCAACGCCTTGATTTTCCATTTTCCGAGCCATCATAGAACTGGTTAACACTGCAGACCGTCAGAACATTCAGGGCGAAACAGAAACCCATGTGCTCCAATGTTGAACACTGATTCACTCTTTATGAAATTATAAAAAGGAGTTATACTGCTAGGAACACAAACACCTACTTTTATGGAAAATATATTGATTTTAAATAAGACACAATATCAGTGCAATGCAATTTGTTTAAAGATGATTTATTTATTTATTTTTTCATAACGTGTTATGTTGTTATTCCCAGTACAACTCCACCTTGTGAGAGTGTGTCCAACGGAGTGGAAATGAAATCTATGGGTGAGCGAATTATCGAAACTCATTTTCTCACCATCTAACCCGTGACATCTCGCGGCACAGCCCATTTACCCCCGGCCACCCCTCCTACCCCCACCCGGCCGCCTCCCACCCCCCACCCGGCCGCCTCCCACCCCTTCTCCCACAAGAAGCCAATTACGCGCCGAGTGGAAGGCAGCTCACGGCACGGTTACTGCTTCTTTAAATCTTCCCGATATCAAATCTTCAAAGCGACCTGATTTTCGTTGAAAACAAAAAACCTGGACATAGAAACACCGAGTTTGATACATAAAAAATAAAGATTAAACTACCCAGCCAAAAGTTGCCTCCAGGAGCCACTCGGACGCACCGACGCTGTGGTGAACAGCCTCCTGGACTCAGTGGGAGGGGAGAAGTTTGGATCCTCAGTGAGACGATGCCTTCCTCTTCCCAGTCTCACACGCCGCTCAGTGGATTTGCTGATTCCTAAGATAATTACTCGAGTTATTTCAACAGGACTGCTGGGATAGACTGAGCCAGAGATGCTCCCACGGGTCACTAGGATTCTATATGCGTTGTCTTTCTTCTTTTTCCAAGGATGCTTCATCAGGTAAGAAACATTGGTTCGAAGATGTGGGGAGGTTTGAAATGTTTAAAATGTTATGACAGCGTTATGACCATGAGTTTAAACTTTAAGAAAGCAATAAAGAGTCATTCCCTTATTATGGGGCTAATGGAGGCGTATTGATCCCTGTAGAGCGAGGCATAAATCTCCATTAATTGTTGTTAATTGCAAACCAAAAAGGCTCTACGCCCACAAACAAAGGAAGGATTCTCATCACTAAGTCCCTTTGACTTGTTAATAAAAGACGATATATCCTGGAACTCTTTTGCAAAACACACATGAAGTCATTGGGGTCATTTCAAGCCTGGTTTAAATCAGTCTGATAATAGAGTATAGTGTGTAAACCGAACCACATGTAATTCAACTGAAATGAATCTCCTGATCGCCGGACTAAATGATTCGCAGTTCCCAGATTAAAGCCGTTTTGCTCTTCAACTACCTGTGGAATCGCGATCATCAGTATGGTTTTATCAGCCCAATTTATATTTTAATTTATATATATTTATTTATATTCCCAAAAAGCTGAATATGGCAAGAGTATAAATCAATTTCCACAACAAACGGAAAGCTGTCGGGGATTTGTGTGACTTGTTGACGCTGAGTGGTTCACGGACGGTGCTCGCCAAAAGACGCGCCCTCCGCGCGTCTCCAGACGCACAGACTCCGGACGCGGTCATTGATTATAGTTGGAAAATCAGCGCCGTTTTCCGGTAACCGTTTAGTCACAACGTGTACCGGCAGAAACAACAAAGAGCCTCTGCTCCTCTGTCGCTATGTCTGCCACCAACAGGAGTGATCTATCTCTGTCTGATCTTCAGCTCCAGACTGTTGCTATTCTCTCCCTTTCCCTGTATGCTCGAATCACGCTCTCTTTCTGACTTAACATTTGTAACCCATCCTTTTTTTTTTTAACTCATCCCCTAATTGCAATGTTCTATGGGTTCAACCCCAACACCCACATTCCCTATTCCATGCCCGGTCAAACCCAGGAGTGAAGGGTTGGGGAAGGAAGAAGATGAACCCATCCCTCGAGGTGTGACTCCAGATAGGACCGGAGCGTGAAAGAGCAACTCTTTAGCCGGGGGAGGAGCAGTGAGCCAATAGGAGCCAGAGGCTCTGTGGAAGAACTCATGAGAATGGAACCCAGGACGTTGAGATAGCAGTTTCGGGAAGAATTACCACAAAACAATGCAGACGTCGTCTGTGCAGCGAGTACAGATGTCCTAAAGAGTCGATTCAGACTGCTGGGACTGTGGCGCTAGGTGAGGCTGCACACCTGTTGCGCATTGAGAGATCAGCGTAGGCAGGTTAAACCAGCCGTCACCACACACACTCTCAGGGAGATCTCCTGGCAGCATGGAGCGCCATCTGCCTGCATCATTAACTTTCGAAATCTAGAAAACCGGCTTTTGACATTTTCATCATCATGCTGTGTCTGGAGGAGCCCGGGAAAGCCATCTTCATCGTGGCCTCCGTCGCAGTCCCTCTACCTGGCTGCCCCCGCTCCACCTATGTGTTTGCATTACTCCACCTGGAAGCCAGCGAGGTGGAGTAATGGAGCCACATGGGTGTGGCGCGACAGGCTTGTGTGTTTGCTTGCCAGGGTTCTAGTAATGAGAGCCTTTAGTGGGGAAGGTAGCTCGGCAGATGTGGGGAATGAGAATATAATATATATAATACTGCGTTTGGTATGTACGGGTGTAGAGAGGGCGTTGGTGTTTGGCGTCGTGTTTTAACGATATGTGCTCTGGAGCCTGTTCGAGCTAAGTGTACGTTCAGAAGGAAACCAACTCTGAACGTTGGCCTGCCTGCCCGGAGCTGCTCACCTCCCGACTGGCTTACGAGGACTCAAAGCCCTGTTTGACTTCCCCCCCCCCCCCCCCCCCCCCCCCGCTCTCGATTCAGTGCAGCTTTCTGTTTTTGAGTCCACCCTTCTCCCTGAAAAACCGAAACACTCAAGGATCTTATTAAATCGCCCAGTTGGTTCAGTTTGTGCTGGTTTGTGTTTGAGTGTAAGCTTTGAAGCATCCTCGGTCATCCACCGGCAGACAATAAGGGCTGCAATGGATGGAATATACTAGTTCATCTGGTCAATGTGTGTGTGTGCTCTCTAGTAGTGCAAGTGAAGGCCTAATTGCTTAAGTGAGAAGGGCGAGAGAATCTCAGTTCCTTGTTCTCCTCACCTCTGGTCCTAGTGTGAGCGTGTGCGTGCGTGCGTGCGTGCGTGCGTGCGTGCGTGACTATCATCATATGCATCCATATGGAGTAAACAGCACAACGGTGGGGGAACAAATGATTCGAGAGGGTGACTCAGGATAATGGGGTCCATCATATTAAATGGGTACCGGCTGAACCATGGAGAGATGGGAGGAGGCAGCAACGAGTTTTTGTTGGCTGAAATTAGTCTGGATTTGATTTGAATATGAAGGAACAAAGGCAGATCATTTAGGTGAATGTGAAGTGCATTTGGGATCCTGGGAGTTTGTGGCTCAGTAAGTTATTAATTAGTCTCACGAGGTGTGGTTGTGGCAGCTATAGTGGAATGCACTCAAGTAAAGCACATGAGTATGCAGGCATATTTGACAATGCCCTTCAAGATTTTCTTAGTTTGCTATATTCATTATCACTTGGATGACCAGTGAAGTTAGTGTTTCTCCTAACCCTAATCGTTGATTTAATAATATATGAAATAATAATTGGTTTATACATCTGCAATTCCAATCTTGCAAGATTGCAAGCTCAATCCAAATAAACCCTTGAAGGCAATTAAAGGCACATTAAAAAATGTTGTACGTTGTAAGTGTTTCATAGTACTACCCAATCTGGTAGTTAGAGTGCAGTCATTTTAAAGGCGCTGAACTGAATCCCAATTCATTTATACGAGGTAAATTAGGTCATGTTTTTGTGGATAGAGTGGCAAAACTGCTGCAACATTCTCAACGTTAACATTGAACAAAATGCAGCCATGGCTGTATTTTTGTTCATTGTTAACATTGAGAACACATGACCTAATTTTCCTCCATGTATATCACTGTGTTCTGCATGCCGTTGATGAGTAAGGAATCCCGAAGGAGGCCTTGCACCTTTTACCATTTCCACTTAGTAATATATCCACCACACATGTTTGAGTCTTTATAAAATAGGCAGCTGTAGTGCTGGAGCAGGATTGGATCCTACGCCTGAATATTAAGTGAAAAGGACCAGGCTAGTGTCCACTCCAGGAGATGTTTACTTTTTTAAATTGGTTAAAGCCACAGGGGTTCCCACACTGACGTCCCGTCTCCGTCGCACACAGGCTTTTTTAAGTGGAGCGGAAAATGCATTAAAGTTTTGAATGACACTTCAGGAGTGATGTAAACACTCGTCAGCCAATCCCGCGTCTTCAACTGCACCGTGCTTAGCCCTTTAATTAAATTTGGGATATACTCCCAGCTGGCATTACAAGCACATTCCTTAGCATTAACAAAGTGGGGTCTGAAATTAAACACAGCCTGGAAAAGAGTAAACTTGCAACACAGTTTTATTTCATGTACGAGTTGTGAGATCTTCTCCAGACTGGGGCGATGAGTGACCTGCACCGATTGAAGGGTACCTCACTGATTTCCGGCTAGTGCCACTCTACTATTTCTGGCTAGCTGTCTTCTATTCTCTCCAACTACCCAGGGAGAGACCCAAACAGGTGGCCACTATGGAGAGGAGCAGAAGGACAAAGGGAGCACAAGAGAAGACAGATGGGACGTCCACGTGACTTAATGACAAAGAAGAAAAGAGCCAAGTTAGACGAGACCGGCGAGACAGTTTGCTTCCTCCAGTCAGTGCCGCAGGAATGGCTGTATCAATCAAGGAAAACAAAACCATCCTTTAAATTGCCCTACAGATTACTCTTGAAGATTAAGTCAGTTCAGGGGTCTTAAGCCATGTTGTCAAAGGGGCATGACCTAAGGAATCATAAATAATTGGCCTGTTCAGCCCTTTGAGACTGTAATGGTGATTAAGGGCTATACAAATAAAATTGAATTGAACGACCTAAACTTCATTCTGGGTACATGTTTGGTCACGGCTCAGCCCAAGTATACATCATTGAGTGCTTTTGTCGTAGTCTTTCTTTAAATCAAACATTGCATTCGCCGGTCCTACTCGACTATCATCTCGACTAAAAGTAGGACAGGAGACGTGCTCGATACGAGTCAATATAATTGCATGTGGGCAGTCTGGTCTAATCCTGCTACTAATGTCGCGGGCAGACTGATTATTCCGCTGCAAGCACTAGCGGCGCATGTTGGCAGTGACAGTTTATCCAGCTAGCGCACTAGCCTCCTCGCAGCTGTGCTGGCACATCCAGCCGGAGAGATGGGGCTGATTATCCCCGGTCCATTACATCCAACACCACGCATGACCTTTCCGTATTGCTTGGATATGAAATGTGCCCAACTGCTGCCTTTTTCCTCTCCTTTTTCTTCCTCCCTCCCGCCCCCCCTAACATCTGAAGGGGGGGGGGACTTCTGCGGTTGAGATGTTCCAGACTGCTCAGATAAATGTCAAGGGGTTGGGTAACGTACATTGAGATGTGTCCCTCCCCTCTCCCTGTAAAGTGGCTTTAATACACAACCTCAGCTCATGACATCGAGAGGCAAGGTGTAATGGCGGCGTAAGGCGTAAGTAGCCCCACCCTTACACCCTAGACGGCCTCGGGACCTGGGGGAGTGGTGGTGGGGTTGCTTTACTCAGCAGGACCGCGTGCCAGGCTCCCATGTCGCTGCATCCAGTGAAATCCGAACCCCTAGCGACCGAAATAAGGTTTACTATGAAGTGTGACTGATGCGGATGAGCCCGATGTAAACTTTCTAATCAGTGCACAGACACTCCCCGGTAACTAGGCAGCGTTGGACTGGAAAGGGAATATCATCAGGGTGCAACACCGCATACCGGTTAAGCGTCTTCCCTCAGGGCCGCAGAGCATGAGTTCACTGAAGCCCAAATGTAATATTTCCTATTTCCGTTTATTTTTTTGGGGGGGAGGGGGGAAGGAACTTCTGCCTCATGGCTCACTCGGTGCACACCAGTTTGAGAGAACCTAGAGGTACAAGGAATCATTTAGTTGTTGTTATTTATCTGCCATCCCCTCCTGCCACCCTCCTGCCCCTCCTGCCATCAACTGCTGCTATGTCCGTGAGCTACTCTGCAAATACAGTTAATCCACGATGAGCAGAGCGACTGATAGACTGTTTGCTCTCCAGCGAGTTTTCTTGTCTAATTAAGGCGGGCAACTGTAAGAAATGAGGACAAGAATAATATTAATTAAATACACTACCCATTAATGTAGAACAACTTAAAATGCACCACATCCCAGCAATAGTGATCACAAATATATAATGCTTTCCTTTTAGACCTCAGCACAAAGGATGCAGATCTTTGAAGTGCAGATGTAAAAGTATGTCCAGAGTTTAGAAGAGAGAAAATATAAAGGGAATACAACATGTATTAAATACACTAAATTGATGTTTGAGTGAATCTGTTTCTGTGACCGAAAAAGCTTACCAGCATTTCCAGTCAATGACCATTGACCAAAGCAGCACTTGGTTACACTTGGTGTTGGTAATTATGTGAGCTGAAATTAGGAACACGAAATGGAACCCATTAAAAATCCCTCCATCATGGTATTAAGCCTGGACAGTTCAGTTCATTATGATTAAACTTGGCTATGGGAGCAATGAAACAACAAACTCAAGTCTCTCTTCTCTTTATGCTTTTTTGGAACTCCATTATTTATAAATAATAGAAAAGAGAAAATAATTATGACAGGAGAACTTATCCAAGAAGAAACACAGGCTTTTTTTCATGTATTTAACAAGAGACCAACATCAAATAACAAATCTTGACGGGCAAGTGTTAGCTCTTGGCGAAATCAACGAGCCGTGGAGTAAAGAGAACTGTTCAAGCTGCGCATGTTGACTTAACTGTATACAATTGATTGGAGTGATTGTCTTCCACACACAAAGCCCTGAATCAGGAACTGTTGATTGATCCATCCTGTAATGATCTTGTCAAACTAAGTTTAAGCTGGAAAGTATTGAATGGTCACACTCCGTAATAAAGCATCTTAAAAGAGCACTGAACCCAAAACCGTATTATGTTTTAAACAGTGTTGTCTTACATGATGGTCAACATAGTAATCCATGTTATTCTGTATGGAATGCCATTTGAGTTGATATTAAATAAATGAATAGATAACTATGAAATAAATAAATTAGGCAATTAATATATAAAATAATTAATACCTATACTGAAATAAATAAATATGTTTCTGATTTCAAAATGACAGTTGTCAAAATGACAACTGTTTAAGGGGACTTTTACGCCACATATCCATCTGGCGTTTTCGAATGAACGTGGTCATTTTCGTGACGTCGCAGTGCCTTTACTGCGGCCCTTCAACCTCACAACCATGGACACCAGTGGCCAAGTGTGTGGATTTGTGGAGCTCTGCTGCAGCGTTTGAGGTCGACGCCCGCGTCCCAGCAAGGGTTGAGCTCCTCGGAACACTGATAGTAAAACCCCACAGTCTGTGGCACATTTCATATACTACGACGCTCATTATAACACACCGACACAACGGCGGTACTAAAAAAGTACCAGCGTTTGGTTGGGCTGTAACCATGGGGATAACAACGCCCCCGTCCATCCGAGAACTGTCAGACAAAAATGTATTTTTGAATCTCATGGAGTTTGAATTCGAGTGGATGCATTGGGGTTTACCTAGACTTAAATCCGGGAACTATTTGGTGGTCTAGTGGTGTTACCTGGAAGCTGAAACACTGACGTATACAAAGGGAAAAAAGAGATGTGATTGCCGAGAGCTGGACCTTTGAGGTTAGATCACTTTATTGCGACGGGTGAATATTTCTTTCACATCGGTTCTTGTGTAATGTTGTGTTTGTCACTGCAACTTGCTTACTCAATCCGTTTACCGTCATGGCGTGTAAACTGGCAGAAAATCAGACAATATGATCTTTTTAAACCACTAATCAGCGAATAACCCTTTGAACTTGGGACAAATCTGAGTCGCATCGTTGAGGTGGCCACTGGGCTTGTCAGAAAATACCATGAAGCAGGCTACGAGGATCTCCCCGCTCAATCTGCTTGATTTCATTAGTTAACTGGTAGACTTGACCAACCAATGGAAGTGGTAAATGCAATTGAATAGCACTTATCAGCTCAAACCATAAAAAGGTCAAGGAACTGTGGTGTGATTGCCAACCCTCTCCAACCCTCTCAATGCCAACCCTCTCAATGACTATGAGGGCTAGAGAGATAACTATCCAATTTACCCCTAAGGCTTTCATTCAGTCACATTCCGATCCCTTCCATGGCAACAACAAAAGAACCAATAGGCCTTTGCCAATAATCAGTTTCCATAGCAATATAACCTCATTGATCGGTGGGGTGTTGCACTCCGCCATTGGAGATTTCATGATTACATTGGTGTGTTTGCCATTAGCGGCCCTAATCATTAGCTTTGAGGAGAGGGCGAATGCCTTGCTCAAGGGTAAAACCACAGGACCCAATCCATTGCCTGGGGGGTTTCTACCATCTCCGACCGATTTGACCTAGTAAAGCAAAATCATGAAGATAAGGTAGTTTGGGACACTTTTATAATTGGCGGAAACTTATTCGCTGAGTATACAAGTTGAAGCTGTGAAATACCTGGATTGTATTGGCTCAAGTATTTATCTGCATGTATTACAGAGTGGATTGGACAAGAAGGGAAAGAAGAGACCGATGCTCTCTGAGGATCAGCAATATCACAAGGTTGAAGCAATGTCGTTCCAGGAATATTAACTAGTTCAACTGATAGAACTTCTAGACAAGCAGTACTAGTCTGCGGAGAGGTTTAGTTAGCATAATTCATGGTGGAGTTCTGAGCAGAACGACAGATTGAACACTTACTGTACTGTTCTGCATTTCCAGCCCGGGGCTGTGAACAGGATTGTTGTGTTCCAGAAATAGATGAATTATCTACACATGGTGTTCCTTCATTAACTTCTAAACAAAGATAATAAACGTACAGGTAACTGAATATGTTTACGGGGAAGTCTGTCAATTAGTGAGGATACAATAAAGGCCTACATGCAAAATTAAGCATTTGTACCAATTTCAAACGGAAAATAATATAGTCTGACCTCAATAGTCAGCAAAGATGTTTAAGTTTGAAACAGTAATTAATGATTTCGTCAGGGAAGAAAGGAGCTTATCTTCATGAGTTAATTGGGTTTTTCTTGAATGTTTATGCATAAAGTTTTATCTCTTTATACAATCCTTCAGTTTCTATTCTCAAGAAACAAAATGTTTAGTGATCTGTTGACCGTCCCCACTCGTTTATGTGACTAGGTCAATGTGGGTTGGAGCTCCAAACCGCTGTTAATGATTCATATTTGATCAATCTATAATGAAGTTTACCTGGCGATCAACATTGTATTCATTGTCCACCATTCTCTTTATTCTTCCATGACTGGGACTTTTGCTTTGGAGAACTGCTATGCAAATCTTCAAAACTTAAAATTTTCAAACCTCTGTTTATCAGAAAAAACTGTTTCTAACAAAAAAAAAAGGCGTTATATTGTTTACACAACATACAAATAATACACATTAATTGTCGTACCAATTTGAACTCAGCTGCAAATGTCCTGTTGGTTCCAGACAACTTACAAAAGGAAATTGCAAACTACCTCCAAGTACAAAAAAGTCAAGGTATGCTCAGTGGGAACTTTTAAACAACTAAAATGATCTATTTAACCAAGCAGGCAACCACCATCTCTATTGTATATTAGTGTCTTAGGCTAAAGCATATTAGTACATGCTATTTTCTAAATAAAAAAACGTTGGTTAATGTACGGTATGGACTTGATCACAACACTAGAACATTTCTTGTGTAAAGAAAGACAAAAACATAAAGTTTAATTATTACAGAGCTCCACACCAAATCAATCCATCAATGAGTCAGACCCCAATGTGAGATCCTTATCGTTATCTCACCCAACACAGTAGGCCCTGTTCCTCTCAAACCTATCCATAACACCTCTGCAGAGATATACAACTTTATCTTTGCCTTCTATATCTTACTTGCCTTACCATAAAGTCAACGCATTTGTCTCTTGGCCACCCTATAAAGTGCCTGAATCGTCGTTTGAAATACTGCTGGTATCACATCCGCACTGGATGAAAGATGGTTTGTTTTGTTTTGGCCCAATATATGAGCTACACTGGTTGAATACATTTGGAGAAGGCTGAGGTTATTCAGGCACTGGGAGTAATCATTTTGCCTTCTTCGCCAACTATTTATTCTGATATTTATTTAGTTTTTTGTTGAGATTGCCCGGTATCTTGGCGCCAAAGGACCCGTACCGGTTACACGCTGCATCCTCTGGTTGTAAAACTTTTAGAGGCCAAAGAGACTTCCAAACGCCATTTGGGTTTGTTCTTTGTGCTGGCCTCAGTCTCTTGCATATTAGAATCGAGCCTCTGAGACTAAAGACTCACCTATCGACCGATCTCCTTCTCTATCCATCCTCTATATATATCCATCTCATATGTATATCTATCTATTTATAAATGTATATCCATCTATCGATCTATATATATATTTATATACTCTATAGCGACTCATAAATTACAGGTTCATTTCCTTAACACAACCCCATCTAGTGGAGCTTAGCCTTGCTTCGTATTAGAGCTAAATAATTAATGGCTCACGTAACTCACTGTACAATATTTCAGAAAAGCAGCCTTTCACAGTGAGTAATTAGAAACATCCTGTACACAGAGTAATGGCATTGCTCACCCGGACAAGATGCAGGATTACAAATATAAACTTGAAGTGGGGAAATGCATTCACCTTGTTTATTGCAGGGAATTATTGCAGGCATTTTGAGGGATTACAAAAAAGTAGCTGCTGGAAAAGGGCCCAAAATATCTAAATTTGTGGGATTACTGAGCAACATTAATGCAAAAAAGGGATTGCCTTGATAAATAACATTTGGAAACCCATTTAATACTCATGCCTTTGCAATATCATGGGTATACACAAGAAGTCTGCAGAACCCACTAACCAAAATCCTTCCTCTTTGGAAAAGGCCAGAAATCAAAGGATTATAGTTCATACTATACAGTCAAAGCCGTGTTTTACTATGTCAGCTGCATCACCAAGGCCCCTGGCAGGTAGTTTACACATGCGTGTTTCAGTGCTTCTGCCTGGCGGGCAGTCCTTGCAAAGCCCTGGGCAGATCTGGCTTCTCTCTGTCCTTCATCCAACAGTTTGTCTGGTGAAACAGATCAAGGGTCAGGACTGCCATCTTTTGATTCTCTTTTCTCGCTGTTATGTGCAAAATATAGTTTTTCTGTGTGGTAACAACAGAATGTTACAAGGAAGTATTGCTACAACTCACGACACAGAATAACTTGATGAGCAGGACTGTTATAAGCCCTTAAATCGTAAGGGTGAGTCCATTCTGTGTGTACAAGGTACAAGACATTCTTGTTTTGTACCTTATATGTACCTTAAAATGGTATATTATAAGTTACCTAATAGGGCGGCATGTGGCTCAGGTAGTAGAGCGGATTGGCTGGCAACCGGAAGGTTGCTAGTTCGATCCCCGGCTCCCCCTAGCCGAGTGTCGAGGTGTCCCTGAGCAAGGCACCTCGCCCTAACTGCTACCGACGAGCTGGCTGTCGCCCCGTGTGGCTGACACCAGCGTCGGTGTGTGAATGTGAGCATGAATGGGTGAATGTGAGGCGATATTGTTCAGCGCTTTGACAGGCCGCTGATAAGAAAAGCGCTCTATAAATGCAGTCCATTTGATACCATCATTGCATTGTAAATATCTATTGCAAAGGGCTTTGTTACCTCAACTCAAAGTTTCCCTATAAGTGAAAGGAATCTTCTTTCTCCTTATTGTTAGTGCAGCCCCAGTGTGGGAGCCAGCCCAACCAGCTGTGTGTTCATTACCAGAGGGCAGCATCTCCCGGCGGCACAGAGCCTTCTCAAGGCCCTCTGTTAGCGCTTTATAAGCAATATGGCCCCCGGGGGCCACATTAGAGAGAAAGGAAAACAGCCACAGAACATCATTTCCTCCCCAGTGTCAGGGAGCAAACCTCTGAGTCCAATCAGCATGGAGGCAGAAGGAGAATATCTGTACGGAGCAGAGAGGGATGGGAAGAGGGTCAAATAAATACCAAAGCAATGCGAGCGATTCGCCTACTGGACAGTACGCATATCACGGGGACGCAGAACAAAGATGAAGGCCCAATCCCATTTCTACCCCTTACCCCTTCCCCTTACCCCTCCCCCTTGTTTTGAAGAGGGAGGGCGATGATAGCTGTGGTCCCCGTGCATATTCATCCAGGTACATAGCAGGGCTATAATACTCAAGCAGACTTCAGCTCCTAATGATATGTTTACGGTGTATCTACGCACACCCATCTGAAGAAAGCTCAGCTAGAGAGATCCCCCATGTATTTTAAAAAAGTATGTGTGGGAAAGGGGATGGGTTATCAGCTAGAAATGCAGAGATGCATGCCGATGAATCCCTAGCAAAGCCCACCGAACACACACACACACACACACACACACACACACACACACACACACACACACACACACACACACACACACACACACACACACACACACACACACACACACACACACACACACACACACACACGGCTGAATCGCATCGGAAATCTAATCTCGCTCTTCTAATCGCTGCATTTCATTACCTTGACGAGATCAAGAAGAGTCCGCCCTTCTTTGATCACAGAGTTTATGTCTTATTTGTGGCCACACTCCACCACTTTACTCACACCAAGGTTGGTGCATTCAAAACAATTACTGTGATAGATCGCTTACTTCAAAGTTCCTTAATTAGATGTTACACTGGTTGTTGTGGATGCCGAATTTTGACATTAATCTGGGCATAGTCCAAGGCCCAATCCCATTTCTACCCCTTACCCCTTACCTTTACCCCTCCCCCATGTTTTGAAGGGGTAAGGGGAAGGCGTAAGGGGTAGAAATGGGATTGGGCCTAAAGCAATAATGCTTTAGTAGAAGTTGTGGTAGGAGTTGTACTGAAGTCCGGTCCTTGGCTCATGGTCAGATCCGGTGCATGAAGATAGTTCTGCAGTCCTTCTCAAGCTTCACACAGAACACATCCCTTCCACCCCACGCTGTGAGTCAGGGCTCCTCTCTCGGGCTATCAAGAAATCCAGCTAGCGTCTTCTCACACAGACTGACGGCAGCAAATCCACTCTGATATCAGATCTCAGACATGGAGAATACCGCCGACGCTGACAGGACAGGAGATACGAGGCGTCGAGGAACTGGGGAACAGGGTTTCCTGCCCGATTCATCTCCTCGCTGCCGTAATGCGGGTAATCCCATTTCTGAAGATTTTCTTTAACCTGCTGCCACATTTTCGAATAATGCATCGTTTCAGATCGCCTCAGGGTGAAGAACGATAATGGCAAGGAGATAAGAGTCCTGCCAACTTTTTGTCTGTCAGCTATTCTTGAGAAGCAGTGGATATATCAGTCAATGATTCAACCCATTACTTTTTTTTTATGTCTTTAATGTATGATTCTATTATAATTGTATGATGTACTGATGTGTCTTTAAAGAGCCGACAGGGGTGAGCCACGATGCTCAGGATTATGGCGATTGAATCCGACACCGTCGGGATACCCAACACCCTAGCCACTACAGTAGTACCAAAGGGATGTTACCAGCTCACTAGCTGTTACCCAACACCCTAGCCACTACAGTAGTACCAAAGGGATGTTACCAGCTCACTAGCCGTCACCCAACCCCTTAGCCACTACAGTAGTACCAAAGGGATGTTACCAGCTCACTAGCTGTTACCCAACACCCTAGCCACTACAGTAGTACCAAAGGGATGTTACCAGCTCACTAGCTGTTACCCAACACCCTAGCCACTACAGTAGTACCAAAGGGATGTTACCAGCTCACTAGCCGTCACCCAACCCCTTAGCCACTACAGTAGTACCAAAGGGATGTTACCAGCTCACTAGCTGTTACCCAACACCCTAGCCACTACAGTAGTACCAAAGGGATGTTACCAGCTCACTAGCTGTTACCCAACACCCTAGCCACTACAGTAGTACCAAAGGGATGTTACCAGCTCACTAGCTGTTACCCAACACCCTAGCCACTACAGTAGTACCAAAGGGATGTTACCAGCTCACTAGCCGTCACCCAACCCCTTAGCTACTACAGTAGTACCAAAGGGATGTTACCAGCTCACTAGCCGTCACCCAACCCCTTAGCTTACCCAACACCATTGGTTCTCAAAGTGCGGCCCACGGGCCAATGGCGGCCCGCAGAAACATTCCTGGCGGCCCGCAATGACATGCAGATGTAAGTAAAAAAATAAATATAGATAGTTTTTATTATATCAATATTAATTTAAACAAAAAAATATATATAAAGAGAAAAGTCGACTCTCTCTAGCTTTAAATTAAATCCTGCTACATTTGTTAGTTTTAATCCGACTGTACATTACTTTGAAAGGATGAACCTCAGTTTCGTGATTTAGACCTCACTTGACCTCACTCCCAGAGGTCCACGGTGCAATGTTTTTTTTCACCACTGAGATGCCGACGGCGTTTCCTGCCAATTTTTTTTCCTTTGGCGGCCCTCAGTCAAATTTTGGGTTCCTAAATTGGCCCTCAGCTGTCAAAACTTTGAGAACCCCTGCCCTAGCCCATCCCTTTAGTACCAAAGGGATTTGTTACCAGCTCACTAGCTGTTACCCAACACCATAGCCACTACAGTAGTATCAAAGGGATGTTACTAGCTCACTAGCCGTTACCCAACACCATAGCCACCCCAGTAGTATCAAAGACTTTGGTGCTATCCCGGTTTGAGTAAGTCCTTTTAAAACATTGGGTTCAAATATATGCATTGAAAAGGCTTTATTATTCAATGAGTTGACGGCTGAAGGCCACCACAGCGTAAGCTGGAAGCTGCTGCGTTAGAGAAAAAAACCCTTGCAGCACCGAAATGTCTTAGTTTCCGATCATCCGGTACTCTGCGACTTGTCTCAATAAAACGATTTGAATCAAAACAAATCAAGATCGGGGCTGTTGGACGCGGAGATGAATCATGTAATAAGTGCTTCGAGGGGGCGGGGGGGGGGGGCGTGACATAGTGCTGACTGCCTGAGAACGGGCGAAAGGGGAACAGAGCGGGCCCAGAGGGGGGGTGCAGACACCGGGTAGGTGGGCTTCTCATTCCAGAGGAGGGACAGAGACATCACGGGTGTAAATCTGTCATCCAAGTGCGTCCCATTTAGTCCCCGTCAGCCGCCACGATGGGATCACGGAAGCACCGTCGTTTCATTCCGGGAGGCTCTGGGGGGTACGCCAAACCCCCCTCCCACTAGAGCCCAGATTACCTCACAAATGAGTGCCGATTTGCTTAACGTGTTAGTGTGGATTAGTCTACATTCCTAATCATTAAACCGCAGGGTTTGCAGTGAGGCAGTGAAAAGTATATTTTCCAGGCAGCTAATATTCCCATTAACATTGGCTCATGGTTAAAGTCATTCTTTTTTTATTACCAAAAACAAACGATTAGAGCCGAACACTACGGGGATTAAGAACAGTTTGCACGGAGAGAGGATGTTAAAAAAAAAACACAGTAAACATCCCACTTTGATGTGTGCTACTGGCCCACCGCCAAGCGGTGATTTGCGATTTCAAAAAGATTCCAAACGTCATTCATATTTCCCCCCTAAGCTTCCTCAAATATCCATAAATAGGCCTACCCACTAAGATTATATATTTATTTTCACCATTGTGTACAAAACCTGCAACCCTCTTTATGATGAGACAAAGGACTAATATTCTTATCATTTTTAATGAGCACATTCTGGACATGAATGGTTGTGTGTTGCCACTGTGGGGTTCCATCATACTGGCTTCGTTCATCTGCATTCATCACACACGGCCTCTGTAACCATCTTGGGTTCAGTTCCTCAGGGTGAGACTCTGACCCCTCCCCAGTGATTGTGTTTTTGTTTGCTTACCTGATGGCAAACTGGAGGGATTGAGCTGGCCTGCAGGTAGCCTCCATGTTGCCATCATTCACACGTGGCGATGACTCATGGAGCCACACTCCTTCCTGTCAGAAGGCCCCTGCTGTTACGCAGATCAATCTCGTGTTTCAGACATCTTCTGGTGTTCCTGTGCAGGATTACCATTCACCACATCTGTAAAGAACAACGTGCAAGTGTAAATGGCAATGTACTCCGAAACCCATTTCCCATTAAAGCTCATTGATCAAAAGGGAAAAGCCATAGCCGGGGGCCATAGAGAGGACGTAGAGAGGAGGTCTGTGCATGTGTTGGGGGTTTTACCTTCAAGATTAATGTGGATGTTGATAAATGTACTCTTGGCAAGACGTCTGTCAGTATCAAAGGTGTTTTTCTATGTTCAAAGTCAATTAGATTGCAAACCATAGTGGATATCCAAGAAGACGATAATAATAGACTTCATGACTAAGTGAATACTAAAACTTTGAGCCATTGCTTTCTAGCCAAGCTAAACAATTGAAGAGGATCAACAGCGTAGATCATTTCAACCAAAGATATATATATTAACTAGACGCCCTACGGCGGCGTCTAGAACGTCACCATAGGCCGCCATCTTACCAGTTTAATGTTCATTTCATATGAAAACACATGGTTATATATAATTACATAAATACATCTCTGTACAGGGTGGGGATTTCAACATGCAGCCTTTCTTGATGTATATTTGTAAAGGGAAATCATGTACCTATTTTAGAACATTATTCTATTTTTCTTAGAACATAACAATTATTCATAAGTATGTACTGTCATACCCACATCTCTGACGTTTATAACAAACCAAAACGTTTGAAAATCGGTTGAAAATTGAGCAAGTTATGGTTATTTAAAAAGTACATGAATCACTACCAACACAATGTTATGGGTGAGCAGCTTACTGTGGTAAGATGGCCGCCAGTGGTGACGTTCGACTCCATTGGCCAGCACCGCGGACGAGGCGTCTAGTTAATATCAGAGAATGTCTAATATGAGACGGGCTCTGTTAATATATATATCTATGATTTCAACCATCTTCTACACAGCCATTTAGGAAAGCCAAAGCATTGATTTCCTACTTCCTGTGAGTCACATCCTGTTTCCGGTCATTCACATCCTGTTTCCAGTCATTTCAACAGAAGGACAAAAAATATTCGTTTGAACATTCACTCATTTGTAAATGAATAGAGGATCAAATAAATTTCATTATTTATTCAAGCATTTAAATACTAAGTGAAATTAATTGCGGTATTCAACCTCATTGTAAAAATATCTCCCTCACTGGAAAATCAGATTCTCTAGTGCACATTAGTTTGGATTTTATTGATCATACAGATCATGGTAAAATGATCCGTCTCCAACATCAAGGTTGATGCTTCTGGCCGTAGCGGTACGGCAGAGACCCTAATCGACAATCGCAGAAGTATAAATTGAACTGGCAGTTGAGAATCAGATGTTGAAGAGGACATTAAGTAAAGTACCTCACAGGGTATGACAAATGACAGCCTCTTTCTGATGGCCAGCTGGCCAACTATTCGCGTTCAGCTTTCATTATGCTAATGCCCCTCAGGAACGTGTAATGTTCATGCGTGGCCGTCTAAACGGCGCTGATTTCCCTTATTGCTCCTGTGTTCTGGGGAACAGAGCCACGGTCCCATTTGAGTCACTTTTCTGATCGGAAGTCTCCAAACGAAAGGCAATTACCAGCATATGTCTCCTGTTCCGGTGGAGGAATAAACATGGGTTCTGATTGGGTTTAATTCCACACAGGGATTGGTGAGTTGCCGCTAGAATGGGGATTGAGCAGCAGCAAGATATAGTGTGCCTGCCAGGTAGTTGGACTGGTTATTCCAGTTTTATGATGTTGAATCAAACTACTAGGATGTAACTCCATCCATGCTTACACTGCACCTACAGTATAGTTGATTGTAGAATGAGGAATGGCTGGGCCTACGCTCTGTGTCCCTCTCTCTAGAGGCTAACTCAGGAGGCTAACATTGGGACAACTGTGTTGCTTTTTTTTTACATATTCTCCCCTTGAACTCATAAGTAAATGATGTGAAGAGGCATTCCATGAGTGCTGATATTGGCTCCTTTAGAATAGACCAAAAATGACATCCTTTGTCCTTTCCCGACCACTTTTCCTTGACCTTGAAGGAAAACGTCACGGATGTTGAGGAGAATTCGCGAGGACTTAGGAGAAGATAGCCGCGGTGGGAGGACAATCTGACTGCTCCTCCATTTAAATGTGGCTGCCGCAAGGAATTGTGGGATGGCATTATCTCCTTACCTTTCGCCAAGGCTGAGATAAGAAAGAAGCATTGAAGACCCTTTCCTTAGCATTTAGAGAATTCGGCCAGCTCTTATCATGGCTGCCACTTGGATTCTTCCGGGCCTTTCAATCGGTTTGAAAAACGTCCTAAACCAAAATGACTTTAAAATGCTCTGTAGCACGGCTGTGATTTCTGTCATAGAAAGACATTCGCGCCCTGAAATTCAGTGTAACAGCAATCTCCTCATGTGATATTGCTGAATTATAGTAAGTAGTTATTAAGTATCTATATATATATAAATTACCAATGCTGCCATGGCTATTATATTTGATTAGTATCATGTGTATGTATTGCTAAAGTTATGTGCTTTCTTAAATCCACATGGCTCAAACCTTCTGATGGTTGGCATTCAGTTTAGTGCATCAATGAACTAGTAGCTATCACGACCCAACCACATTCAAGCATGACTTTGAAGTAGTCCTAAACCCAGTAGCGGGTAGCTACCGTTTCATGCTTACAGACCATTTATCTGGTTCCCATAAACCGAGATCCTGTTTGTTGGCTCAGGAATCCTGTTGGATTAATGTTAAAATGTTTCTCTATCCTAATGCCCTGTTGTATGAAGGCACAGAACCAGAGAAGACCAGAGAAATGGGTTTGCTCCTCTTATGTTGACTGAGGTTCTATTTGTTCTCCACCCAACCCCCCCCCCCCCACCCCCTCTGAATAGCTGATTATGTCCCCCCCAAAATACAACCATAACACAGAGCCATTATTTTAATAAGAATAAGAATAATTCATATTTTTATGTTTTGCTAAAACAGAGCATTGCAAGTGCAACGAAAACAATAAAACGAGAACTAAAATCTCCATCGTGAAGGCTCTGTGCTCTGTGGTATTCTGTCTCCCCATGATGAGCTGTAGACAGAGCCCCACCCTGACAGGTCACATGTGAGTCAGGGCCGACGAGCGACTCCGTACCGAAGATGACTGCCAGACGGAAATCCTGCAGGTTTTAACCTCGCTTTGGCACAGAACGAGCAGCTGCCATACTAAACTGTAAAAACGGTTGGGGATTTTGAAACACAAGCCTGCAGAAGAAAGTGTTTTATACGGAAATGAATAATTGCCTCTTTTAGGCCAGATTTATTACCTTAAAGACACATCTTTGAAATGTTAAATTCATTTTATTTTTCATGATTGTGGTTTGACGATCATTATGTTGTTTTATGATTTAGATTATTCAATTGATAGATCTTAATTAGTTACACTGTGACTAATCAGTTGTCCTGTAACATACAGCACATTTGTTGGTATCTTGCACATTTCTGTTTTTGAGTATTTTGCAATTTAGATCTTTTTTGGGACAATTTTGACCAGAGCCTCCCCCCGAAAAAATAAAAATTCAAATCAGAATGTGGACTAAAACTGATGGGCTCTTTGTGAAACCAAACGGCCGATAGTGGTGAACTGGGAGCTGAAGGGAGGTAAACGGTACCAGCAGACATATCATTAGCCGGCCATTCAGAAGAGAGTGCCTGTGGGGTGGAACCTCATGCACGGGTCCGTCACCCAGCTGGAGATGATTCATCATGCTGAGCCTTCTCTCGTCCACTTCAGGGCGATGGGTGGGGGGAGGGGGGCGGGGGGGAGACACAACCCCCCACGGCCAAGGCTTGGAGAGTCAGAGGCAAGAAGGCCTCTCTTTGTACAACAGGATTTTTACATTTGGGTTTTTATTTACACACATTGCATACGCGCGTTTCATAATGGTTACTTTTTCTCATAAATAAAAACGTTCATCGTTCTGTTCATATGCTTCGCACGCAGTGTGTGAAATTACAATGAGCCAACCGTTCATGCGGTTATTATTTTATTGATTGGATGCTCACACAATAGGAAGGGAAGAAATCATTCGCATTGATTTAAAAAAATGATTGATCGATAATGTTTTGCACGTGCTACAATGACGACTTGAGGCTTATTATACGACTGAAATTACAAAACGTTTCAGCTTTCTTTTAAAAGACTTCAGTGTGAGAGACAGTGCGACGGAACCTGGCTTGTCCTGTGTGAGGAATCATAATAACAGGCTATAAAGCTAATGTACATTGACACCATTAACCATTAATGTAATCTTACATTGATGTGAATCAATTCATTTTTAAACCAAAGCGTGGTTTTCTACCTGGTTTGTCTTTGATGTTCCTCTCTATCTCAGGTATTGTCATGTCTGCATGACACGGAGCTGTTCCACTGGAATCAAGCAATGAAAATGGGTGCTTGTCTAAAAGCTCTGACATCAGAAGATTGAATTGTTGATTTATAGTTCTTTAAGAGGAGCCGTGGCCACATTGGCTTACAGGCAAAGCCGTTCTCCCTTTGCTAGTGTCGGGAGATTGTTTTCCTGGAGTGAACCCTTGATCAATTCTCTTGACAGAATGCAATTTAATGGACACCATCCATGAGATTTGCTAGCACCTCTTTTGTAGGCATACACACCGGGCTCCATCACACCATGTCTGAACGCACACTGAAGTACCTGCGAACAAATGGCTTTTAAGAAATGGTCTGCATAAAGGACGTGTTCATATTTACTGTAATTAAATACCTCGACCAGAATGCGCCGTTAGAATTGTGCCACAATAATACATGGCATTTACCATGTATAATTGGGAAAGACACAAGGAGATCTAACTTTATTAAGAAGTAATTTCCTACTAGGAGAGAAGCGTAGAGGCCCGGTCGCGCAGGTGTGCGCCCATCTGGCTCTGTGTGTGCTTACAAGTAGCGAACAGACGGCAAAAGAAAGTAGTGAGAGAAAGACGCAGCAGTCCACAGATGTGGAAGGAAGATGATGATGCAAGCGGACTGGGGTGGTTGAAGTTCACACTATGAGAAGGACTCCGATATGGGCTCAACAGGAAGGAAATCTTCAAAGGCACAAGCAAGAAGTTCTGCTGTGGAACGGTGGAGAGAGTCAAACTTTATCGGGAATAGCTCGTGTTTTTTGCTTTTAATTACTCTATGTTTTTCTATATCTACAGGAAACCTCGGAGTCCTACTTTCCTTATTCTCCCACATGCGGATCTTATCTGGGGTATACTGTATTTCTCACCCAAACGTAATTATATTCAGTTTTCCATATCCAAACTCCCAGGCCCACCCAAACTCCATCGTTGCTCGTCCCTGTCACAAGGCTCAGCCACGGGTTGTCACATCCCCCCTCCCCACGTCTCTGTGGATTTGAAACACGGCGCTGACGGCCGTCTCAGAGCTCCGTGTCTCGGGCTCAGAACCCTCCAGAGGAAACTGGGCGAGGGCGTGCGCACTTCACAGAGGCGGGGATCAGGGGGGGATCGCAAGCTATTAACAATCGCATCAGAAGCGTGGGGCGAGATCCACGGCAGTCCAGCGGAGGCCCGTCACGCAGGAGATCCATCACGCCCGCACGGCCTCTGTTACAGGGCTCGCCTCCTTCCTCCTGCCTTTAGTTTCCCACTTCCTCTGCCTCCCCTTTTTCATTCGGTCTCTCTCTTCCCATTTTCTCGTTCCCAGTTTATCGGTCCATCTTGCCCCCTTCCCCCCCGTTTTATTGTCTCTTTCTCCTCCGTTTTCCATCTTTCTCTCCCTTTCCAATTATTTTCCCTCCCCTCCCCCTTTTTCATCCTGTCTCTCTTTCCCACACTCACAAAAACACACACATTCACACACGCCCCAAACACACAGACACACACGCCCCAAACACACACACACACACACCCACACAAGTCTACTCCTGATCTCCGCCGGCTCTGCCTGTTCTGTATGCCCTGCTGGCCGTGGCTGTGGGGGTCCCAGAGTCCCCGGCTGTCTCTGTGGAGCCTGTATCTACATCTCCCTCTCCCCGGTGTGACAGCGAGCATCTCAATTGAGCCATCCCCCTCGTCCCAACCCCTCTGCCTACGGAGCCGCGTGGGGGAGGGGGGGGGTTCACCTGTATCCCTCCTCTCACCGCCTCCGCCCGGGACAGAGTGCCAGACGATATATCTCCATAACTTCGCTTTTTTGGACCACAGCCAGGATCCGTCCACCCCCGTTTCAACCACTTAAACACTTATTATGGAAGATGTTTTGTGTTGTGTGGGGGGGGGGGGGGGGTCTTCACACATTATAACTGACAGTAGTCCCCCTCGTTAGTAAGCCCGACCTCTGACCTCTCTCTGACTGCCTTCGGAGTTACCGTCTCTCCTCGCTCTCCTCTGTCTCTTCTAGTCTCTCTCCCTCTCCCTCTGTTCTCCCTGCTAATCTCGCCTCTCTTGTTGTCTTGCCCCTCTCCACGGTGGTGGTCACTCCCTGCTCCTGGCCGATGCTGGGTCGCTGTCAGACTGAGCTCCTGTAAGGAGGAGATAAAAGATTCGTCTCCTTCCGACTTCCTGGACAAGCTCATGGGAAAAACGTCAGGCTATGATGCTCGCATCCGACCCAACTTCAAAGGTACGTACGGGATGGTGAAGCTGTGATCGGGGTCATGAACGCATCCGTCCGTGGGTCGGGTTTAACGCGTCGTGATTCCTTACCCAGCAGTTTCCCAGAAGTTCTTGTCAAGATTTTGATGACATCAACGATTTTATGAATTTGTTGATTGTTGCAGATCCACAAAGTTAAGACCCGACATAGAAGTATGACTTAGCTTGTTCTATTCAATCGCAGAGGCCATTTTAATATAATACTTACAATGAAAATCTAAAGGATAATACAGTAATATGAGTTTTGGTTTGGTATGGATGAAGGGGTGGATGAAGGGGTACTGGAAAACATACTGGTGGGGCAGGGAAATACTGGTCTTGTGGTTAGGGTGTTTGGATCCAAGCTGAAAGATACTGGGTTTGAACACCAATATCCACACTCCACCTGCAGGCATCCTTGTGTTTGAGGATGTAAATGGGAAGTGCAGAGATACAGAGGAGCATAGAACAACTCTGAAAGACTTGGGAAAAACAGCCAATAAAAACAAAAATCGATTAGAGACGTCAAACCCAAAAACGACTGATGACAGCCTACAGCACCATCCCCTTGATTGTGAAGACTAGAGTACAGGATAAGACAGAAAACCCCACACTGTAAGACCTAGGTCTTACAGTGATGTGCAGAAGTCCCCCTTCTGGCCATGACCCCTATCACCTTGAGCAACATGCCTCCCCCATACTTATTAAAGGCCTGCATCTAAACCCTTCAGTCGTTCTGGTTTAAAGCATCTACTTCATTACTGAATAGAATATTATCCACCTCGGTCCCATCTGTCATTGACATCCCTGATCTGCAAGTGCCCAGTGCTATGAAACAGACTCAGGTTGTGTGTCGTAAGGTGAGGGGTCCGACAGTGTGACGGGATTCGGACGGTGGAGTTATTTAACATGCAGAACCAGCATGCATGCACGCCGGTGTGCTAAGCAGGGCAGAGACAGAGCTACTCTGCAACAGAATATCTCAGGGAGCTTGCGAGACTCATCCATATTTCATGTGTGTTCCACAATCTCAAAGTTCTCCGCACTGTGCAAGACATCCATCTGAATCCATAACACTCACAAAGGCACCTGGTGTTCTACTCTAATCCTGTATCTTTTTGTGTTCTTCTGAAGAGGTCATTCCCTCGCTGCTGTAGGCCTATTGGATCTTCGCCATAATTGATATAATGGGGCTGGTTTGAGCTGAGACTCTCTGTGATCGAAATGGATTGTTTCTCACCATTAAAAAACAAAAAACATAAATATATGTATGTGTGTAAATACTGTATATGTATGAGGCATATAATGATGAGGGTGAAGGAGAGGTCACTTCATAGAGAAATCACAAAGTGAATACAAACTTAGCTATGCATACCATCCTCTCAGAATAATGAGTGCATTTGTAACCACAGAGTCTCTTACGATGTTCTTTCCGATCTGTTTGTGTCTGTTTGTGTCTTCTCAGGCCCACCGGTGAATGTCACCTGCAATATCTTCATCAACAGCTTTGGCTCCATAACAGAAACCACCATGGTAGGAGGGCCACAGGAGCTCGATCTTATCCTTATGAAGTGTACCCTTATTTGGGGGATTCTCCCCTGACCAGATCACCAGTCAGTGTAATGTCCTCATGTCCAGTCGTTAATATGTTTCATAGTTGAAAACAATTTCCCGCCATTTACTTCTCATTTACTTCCTAGTTATAATCCAATCAAGGTTGGACATTTTCTCTCATTGTTTCCTGGAGCATATCAGTGTAACCTTCAGAGGCCAGTGGGTCAGTGACGGGCCGATAATGAACTGTCCTCTCCACAATTAATATCAAAATTGGAGGAAAAAAAGGACAAAAAAAGGAAGGAAGGAAGGCAAGGTGAGGAGCTAGAAAAAAAAGGACCTTTACTTTGGAGTGCGGTGGCTGGGTCAGCACAGACACAAGCGTTGTGTTAAATACTGTCAAGGGAGCTGGCAGCAGGGGCTAGGATGTGCACTGAGGTCAGCAGAAAGGAAGATGACAGCAATGATGTCACCAGAAGTGGAGGGAACGTTTATTGTGATAAATGTGGCGCTCAAGCCGCCGGTTTGTCCTCCACAGGGGAATTGTAGCGTATGTCCCGGTTGAAATAGTATTCTAAATAAAGTTATACCTGGATGTGGCTATAGCTGTCCTGCTGGGTCGGGACTGATGGGGATTTAACCTTGCCTCATTGACCCGGTAGGTCAGAGGTCAACATGGGAGCTTGAGTCCCGCATGGCCACTTTCTAACAAATCCATTTAAGGGGTAAAAGGTCGGACTAAACTCCTAACTTTTATTTTTTTTCATGATGGGGCTCTATCAGTGCACCTCTAAAGAAGTTTGGATGATAAAGCACTTTTAGTCCTGGTGTTTGCAGAGGGAGCACTCATACCCGTTCATCTCATGCATCGATTGATCTTTTAGTCGACGCCCGGTCAGAAAAGCACTCTGGTGGGTGAGAACGGCAAGTGGGCAGTAGTTATCCTCACCCACTAACCGTCTGCAATAGTTTTGCAATATCAATATACACAAAAAGCCAATGCTAGACAAGAACAAGTGGCATCAAACGCTCTCATCAGCAATCATCGGTAATCGCCAACACTCTCGTGCCTCTTAATTTCTTCATTATATTTTACCAGTGTGATACTTTGTTACACACCTTACTCAAAGTCCTGTTCCAGCTCGTGGTAAACGTGTGAGGCCACATCAGGGTCATGGAAAGCAGTGCAGCATTTCCTGCATTAATCATAATACTTTGTTATTATTATTAATGCAGGAGGCATTTAGCTGTAAGATGTCTTCGAAACGTTGATGCGTTCTTGCTCAAGACAAAAATAAGCTTGCAAAGACTTACAAGACTAAATAACCTAACCATAAACCAAACAAAAATTAATAAATACACATATCTGTCAACTAATAGTGAATCGTGTCAGTGAGGGACACCAACATGTGTTCTTCTTCGTGGTCGTCTCTGTGATGCTAACTCGTGCGAGGCGCCCCCTACAGGACTACCGGCTGAACCTCTTCCTGCGGCAGAAGTGGAACGACCCGCGGCTGGCCTACAGGGAGTACCCCGACGTCTCCCTGGACCTGGACCCCTCCATGCTGGACTCCATCTGGAAGCCCGACCTCTTCTTCGCCAACGAGAAGGGCGCCAGCTTCCACGGGGTCACCACCGACAACAAGCTGCTGAGGATCTTCCAGGACGGCAGCGTTCTGTTCAGCATCAGGTTGTCCGTCCGTCTGTCTGTCCGTCGTCTGCGTGCCTGTCTGTCTAGAATCTCAGCAGAACACTTACCCTGAGGCTGTGTTTCTATAGGGACCGTCTGGATATGATGAAGGACAAAATGTGGGATTAAAGTTTGGATATTTCACAGTTTAATAAACGTACAGCGATAACAACAGGGGAATTAGTAGTTATTTAATGTTAGTTATATAGTAGTAGTTATTTATTATTAGTTATATAAGTAGTAGTTATTTATTAGGGTTAGGAAAAAAATAACTAGAGTTATATAGTTATTTAAAATAACTATATAACTATAGTTATTTTTGTCCATTTATTTTCACTGTCGTTTATTCTAACGTGGAGCAGAAACACTGAAAAAAGTGAAAGTAGGAGCCGTGATAAGTTGCTTGGGGAACACTTTAAAGTTTACCAACTGCCATCCAGGTCGTGATCTGCTCAGCGATGAAAGAAAGTCTAATTTCCCGGCGACAGTTTCAGAGTCAGATCCGACAGTAAGGGTTACCTACGTGCCTCCAGGACCGTAGACCTGAGTTGGCTCCCGTTAGGGAGTTCATTCATCAGGGGTACTTAGCGTTCTGCTCTCTGGAAGAACAGCATACGGTACGCCTTCCCCGCTCTGGGTGGAGAGAACGCGTGCCAGCGTGTATCGCGCTGGCGGCACTCGTCTGTCTCTGGGCGAGGCGTTGCAGCAGGTAATTACGCTGCTCTCTTCTACCCAAACCTCCTAATGGCTCCCCGGCTTCCCCCAGGCTTCTCAGAGGCTCCATGCATCGAGGACATAAACGGAGACGCTGTGTTCTCCAATTAGCTGGCGGTTAGCGCCGCGCTAAGTGCAGCCAAATGGCAGCGTGACTCACTGTCCAACTCTCACTTGTTTATTATCTGATTTATGTAGGGATGATCAATTCCTGCTCACTGCCTGATTTCCTGCTCTTTTGCCCTACTTATGCTCTGCTCAATACTTATGCTTATGCTCTCCTCCAAATTTTTGTTTTCTATTCACTCTTACTGTGATTCTCTCTCTCTCTCCCTCTCTCTGTGTGTGTGTGTGTCTCTCTCTCTCTCTCTCTCTCTCTCTCTCTCTCTCTCTCTCTCTCTCTCTCTCTCTCTCTCTCTCTCTCTCTCTCTCTCTCTCTCTCTCTCTCTCTCTCTCTCTCTCTCTCTCTCTCTCTCTCTCTCTCTCTCAGACTGACTCTCATCTTGTCCTGCCCTATGGACTTGAAGAATTTCCCCATGGACATTCAGACCTGCACTATGCAGCTTGAAAGCTGTGAGTCTTCCTTCCCATTTCCCGGTGTTCCAATCCCCCTCCACCCCCTCCGCCCCCTCCCTTTCTCTTTATCTCCTCGCTTCCTTTCTTTGCCTCGGTCTGCATGTTGATAGTTTATTATGGTCTGCCTCAGTGTAGGATGTCTCTAGAGATTTGGGACATGATTATGCTTCTGTTGGCAAGGTTTCTTCCAAAAAAAGTACATATGTATAATATCTTTTTTAGAAAACCGGCAATGAGTTTCTGATTACTCAAATCTTCTTTCCACTTACTTCCACAATGCAGATGCTGTTCATATTTGATTAAACAAAAATCGGAAAAATGTATTTCCTCGTTTGGTGCCTCAGGCACAGATAGCATCCGACCCTGATAAGACCAATTTCCCGAATATAAATAATAGATCTTTCATTTTGGTGTCCCTTATATTACTTGACCCTGGGAAGGTGTCTGGAGGTGACTTAATTCACCTTGTGGAGACAAAGGAATAGAGATGTATGAAAAAAAAACGAGTGAAGCGTTCGCAGTGTACTAAATGCATTGCCCCTGTGGCTTTTCCCCACAAGTCAACAAGCCAAACTACTACTTAGCATCTCATTTCACCAAAGCAGGCAACAAACTGTTTAGGTAGAGACAGGCCAGTTTCCAAGCATCCACCGTACAATACAATTTGAATAATACAAATAAATAGTGTTTCAACACACATCGGCCCTATGGAACGTGCTACCCGGCTTTAAGTGAGGCATAGGGAAGTATAATCCCCACAGTTATTGTGGAAGTGTATTCACGGTGGAGGATGCACACGCAGCCTTCAGCAGTGCGGTCTGAAGACGCAGAACAGGCGAGGGTCTGGTTGTTTAACGTCCGACCCCGCCATAAGGGATCCACGTCATCATCATCATTAAAGGCCTGCAGAGTCCACCTACGGGTCTAGTCCCGACATATGTTAGCACGCGACCCGAGGGGGTGATACTGTGCTAGCCTTCCACTGTGGGATGGTCTAGAACCTCGAGAGAAGCCTCTGGCTCTCAGAGCTAATGCTCCGACCCTGCAAGGGCCATCCATTAGAGCCGACGAGAGAGAGAGAGAGAGAGAGAGAGAGAGAGAGAGAGAGAGAGAGAGAGAGAGAGAGAGAGAGAGAGAGAGAGAGAGAGAGAGAGAGAGAGAGAGAGAGAGAGAGAGAGAGAGAGAGAGAGAGAGAGAGAGAGAGAGAGAGAGAGAGAGAGAGAGATTAAAGAGAAAGATTTGAGGTTATGTGGAGCTATGGACTCCAAGACTCTTTACTGCCAAAAGGCGTCAGTGGATAAAAAAAGAACCAAGCTAGAGCTCCAGCCCTTTGTGAACCATCAAAGTCCTGGATATACTGGCCTTCTCACGTGCGTTGACTTGAGCCATCACTTTTCCCGGGAATATTCCCTTTAGGGATGGATGCAACAACCCCAACATTGATTGTGGATGCTGGACAAAATATGCTAAATATGAAGGAAAGGCAATTTAGGTTTTCACATAGATATTTTATTGTCCTTTAATGTCTGTTGCTTAAAGGAGAATACTTGGTTTTATAGAGCTCACATTAAGTGTTAGTACTCAGCATTCTATAATATAAGATTTATTTTAAGTCCTCCTAAATCATAACTTCTTTGGCGTACCTGTTTGCATCCCTGTGCCAGATGCCTACCCCCTACCTGCGGTCCCTTTAAGAAGATGGAGTATTTAACTGTAGATTTGATTCACTATATTATAATTCACCGTGAGTTGCTTTGAATAAAAGCATCTGGTCAAGGACTACATCGTAAAAAAACTCAAATATCGGATTCACTGGCAGTAAACGTTCTCAACGTGTTTTTCCCGTAGCAAAAATGAAGACTAATTATTCTGACGCAGACTATCGCCTGAATCCGATGGTAACCTTCAGAGGTCATCCTCTTCATAAAACAAATCAGACATCTCTGTGCCGGTCAAAGTCGTAACTCTATTCCCTTTTAATATTCCGGACATTTATCAGTTTATTTAGACTCTGCGTTCGTTACTATGCTCCTTGACCGTCCTGTTGGAGACGTCTCCACAGAGCTCTCCTCTGCTGGTTGAGGCGGGATGTGTGAATGACGTTGAATGCTTCTGGAGAACGAGATAAGTGTGTTGTAGCGCTGCTGTTCTTCCGGCGGGAGGTAGTGGATAAGGGATAATACCTTGAATAATTGATGTCTTTGTAATTCGGGGGCCTCAAAGGGCTCCTCAGCCTATCATTCAGACGTGTCAGGAAGCTTGCACTGTGATTGCATGGCCCATGTATTTTTAATACACCTGTAATCAGGCCCACAAGAGGGTATGACATAGTGGAGTCAATCAGGAAAGAGATGGTTGGCCTGTTTGTGTAAGTGGGTGAGTGTGTATGGGTGAGAGAGGGAGTGAGTGAGTGAGTGTGTATGCGTGTGAGAGTGAGTGTGTGAGTGAGTCAGTGAGTGTGTATGCGTGTGAGAGTGAGTGAGTGAGTGTGTGTGCGTGTGAGAGTGAGAGAGTGTGTATGTGTGAGAGAGTGAGTGAGTGTGTATGCGTGAGTGAGTGAGTGAGTGAGTGTGTATGTGTGAGAGAGAGAGAGTGAGTGAGTGTGTAGGCGTGAGAGAGTGAGTGAGTGAGTGAGTGTGTATGTGTGAAAGAGAGCGAGTGAGTGAGTGTGTATGTGTGAGAAAGAGTGAGTGAGTGTGTATGCGTGAGAGTGAGTGAGTGAGTGTATGTGTGAGAGAGAGCGAGTGAGTGAGTGAGTGTGTATGCGTGAGAGAGTGAGTGAGTGAGTGTGTATGCGTGAAAGGAAGCGAGTGAGTGAGTGTGTATGTGTGAGAGAGGGAGTGAGTGAGTGTGTATGTGTGAGAGAGTGAGTGAGTGAGTGTGTTTGTGTGAGAGAGCAAGTGAGTGAGTGTGTATGTGTGAGAGAGAGTGAGTGAGTGAGTGAGTGTGTATGCGTGAGAGTGAGTGAGTGAGTGAGTGAGTGTGTATGTGTGAGAGAGAGCGAGAGAGCGAGTGAGTGAGCGAGTGAGTGAGTGAGTGAGTGTGTATGAGTGTGTGAGGTGATAACTGCGCCCTCCTCTTGAGTGGTGGCGTCCATCGCGGCCTGGCCGGCTGTTGGCTGGCTGTTGGCTGGCTGTTGGCCGGCTGTTGGCCGGCTGTTGTCCGGCTGTTGGCCGTGTCTATCCTGCATTAATAACCCCGTCAGCCTGACACCGTTTGCACATCCTCAGCCACGGTGTAAACACGTTTACGGAGGGAGAGTGCGAGGGCGTGCGCTCGCTCCGAGGAGAGCGGCCCGCTCAATATGTGCGCAAACATCTCCCCCTGCCTCCCCCACGCCCTCCCCCTACCCTCCCCCCGTTGTCATGAGCAGACATGCGTCTCACGTGCGCCCTTATCCCACCGCGACCTTCAAACCACCGCGACACCGCCGCCGCTGCGCTGGCGTGTGACCTTTCGCGGTGACAAACGGCGCGGGCGGCGGCGGCGTCCGGACGGACACGCGGACGTTACATCACCGCGCTCCCCCCCCCCCTCCCCCCCCCCCCCCCCCTCCCCCGGGGTTCATTAACCTTCTTTATTTTGTTCTTTTGTGCGATTTTCAATCATCCGCCGGAGTCCCAGACAGAGCGATGTCTCGGGCTGAATCGGGATCCAGAGCTGCTTTAGTCAGAGATGATTCTCTCATATTGGGGTTAGGATCAGGGTTAGCTAACACTGATGTGATTATCCCTCTGCCCGCTCCGTGTGTCTCCTGTTCCCTAACTCCCACCGGCCTCCGTCCACAGTCGGATACACCATGAACGACCTGATCTTCGAGTGGCTGGCCGAGAGCCCCGTGCAGGTTGCTGAGGACCTCACCCTCCCCCAGTTTGTCCTGAAAGAGGAGAAGGACCTCGGCTACTGCACAAAGCACTACAACACAGGTATGTAATGTACTACAACACAGGTATGTAATGAACTACAACACAGGTGAGTGATGTACTACAACACAGGTGAGTGATGTGCTACAACACAGGTATGTAATGAACTACAACACAGGTGAGTGATGTGCTACAACATAGGTGTGTAATGCACTAAAACACAGATGTGTAATGTACTACAACTCAGGTGTGTCATAGACTGCAACACAGGATTGTAATATACTATTACCCGTGTTGAGAGACCGATAGACACTGCCTAATCCCAGTTGTGGACAAAAACAGGTTGTTCTTTGTTTCCAGTATGCACTCGTTGAGCCACTTTTGAGCAACAAGATCTTTTGAGGATCAACAGAGTCTTAGTTGCAGAGTAGAAGTCCAACAGAGAGCTCAGTACAACCAACAGAAACATTTGTGTTAAGGCATTAACATTTGTGTTAAGTTAATTTTAGAAACTCAGGACGATAATGGCAACCAGATTTACTCTGTGTCAGTGGATCCCAAGCCGCATACACTCACAACAACAACGTCCTCAAAAGCCTTCATCAAAAATGTAAGCGAGCTCTGGAGAAGTGTAAATAATAGTAAATAAAAAAAGGCCGGATCACCTCCACAGGGAAGTTCACGTGCATCGAGGTGAAGTTCCACCTGGAGCGGCAGATGGGCTACTACCTGATCCAGATGTACATCCCCTCGCTGCTCATCGTCATCCTCTCCTGGGTGTCCTTCTGGATCAACATGGACGCTGCGCCCGCCCGCGTGGGCCTGGGCATCACCACCGTGCTCACCATGACCACCCAGAGCTCGGGGTCCCGCGCCTCGCTGCCCAAGGTCAGCACCATGACGACCGTTTCACTCGTTGTTTTGTCTTTCAAATCCGAGATCCAGAGAAGATCTTTTAGTGAGTTGGTTGGAAAGGTAGTTCGTTTTTCCCTCTTCTTCTTCTTCTTTGGTTGGTCTTCTCTTAAGATAACTTGGCTGCGCTGAAGAGAGTAGAATTAGCTAGAGTATTTGCTTCGAATTAGTAAGTTCTAAGTCGTTCCTTGTGAGCATCCACACGTTCTGCTGTTTGGTTGTACCCTTGAGGGATAATAGACTGATGTAGGAGAGTCGCTCACCAGATGGTGCGTACAAGATGTTGTTTGAATTCCCTCCTCTAGGCTAGACGAGGTTGTGAACCATATGCTTTGGTTAGTTATTCAAAAAGAAACCGAAAGCAATTGAAAATTATAAATTAAAAATGTTTCCAATTTTCTCAGTTCAGTGGAGTAAACAGAAATCAATATTCTACTCCTTGCTGCAGTGGTGCACACAGTGACCCTTCTGATGCAAGCTACCCTTAGTCATAGCACCATGTAAACGTGTTGCCTTTTGAAATCTCAGTCAACCCAAATTCATCGTCTCTGGTTTTCAACGTGTTATTTGTCTTTGATGATCTTGACATAGAAGTCGACCACATTTGGTCACTTCTGCCTGAATAATGCAGTAATTGAATGAAAACAGCTGTAAAATCGGATCCGTTCCGAAGTCTCTGCCACGCGGTAAGCGAACGTTCTACTCTGCTCTGAACCGAGAGCTGAAGACAGTGTGCGGATGTGTGGTTCTGCGTCTGGCCAGCGGTTAATGACAACGGCGGCATCAGAAGAGAGGATTTAGCTTCTGTGGCACTTATAGTTTAACGGCACAGTGTGTGGCCGATGTATAAATAATATTCATCATAATGACGAGATGGGGATGTAACCATGGGGACAACCCCTCCCCCCTCGTTCCTAGAACACTTAAATCTCAGCGTTCAAATCAAACCGAAACAGGGGGTTCACATCCACTTTAAGCACTGATGAACGTTTGAACACAACCCGAGTCGTGTTCCAGTCATCTATCGCTGAGGGACTCATTGCTCTTCCCTTCCTCGGGTCGCGCCCCCCTCAGAGAGTAGTCTCTCCGCCCTCTCCTCAGCAGGCCTCCCTGAAGTGTTCCTGGACACGCCTCCTCTCTCCGAGGACCGGCCCGCAGCCCGTCCGGGGTCCCGGAGCCGGACGGACCCACGGCCGCGTGTCGAGCTGCGCCCCATCCCACTGACGCATTATCCTCTCTAGGCCGTCCCAAGGATGCGGGTCACCGCGGCAACAAAACAACTCTCATTAGTCCCGCGGGCGCCTTCGATCAGCCAACGAGCGCTGTGTGACCTTGTCCCTCCCCCCCTCTCTCTCCCAGGTGTCCTACGTGAAGGCCATTGACATCTGGATGGCCGTGTGTCTGCTGTTTGTGTTCGCCGCGCTGCTGGAGTACGCCGCCGTGAACTTTGTCTCAAGGCAGCACAAGGAGTTCATCAGGCTGAGGAAGAGGCATCGGCGGCAGAGGATAGTGAGTGTAAATCACACGTGCACACGCACGCACGCAAGCACGCACACACACACACACACACCGCAGGCACACACCGCAGGCACACACGCCATGCAGGCATACATAGACGCGTGTACAAGAAACACACAAACATACAGAGATGCACACAGACATTAGCCCCTACACCCGCACATGCACACAAGCGCACACACACACACACACACACCGCAGGCATGCATAGACGGGCTCACAAGAACACACAAACTAGACCAAACATATAGTCGCAGAGACAACACACATGCACACAGACATAAGCCATTACACACACACACTCACACACGCACACACGCACACGCACACACACACACACAAGCAGACGCAAAGACACACACAGGGAAATACATATTGCTGCAAAGTCAGGTCAAACACACACACACACACACACACACACACACACACACACACACACACACACACACACACACACACACACACACACACACACACACACACAGAGAGGGAAAACACAGAAAGACAGCCTCAAAGTCCTTGTCACATTCTGAAAACACGGTCTCTGGGCGGGGCGAGCCGCAGTATTCTCAGGACGTGAGCCGAGCGACCGGCCACAGCTGGCTGTCATATCGCATGAGGGAGACGGGCTCATCTCGCATCGCCCCTGCTCGTCCCCGCTGTTTGCGCTGGACCACGACAAAGATGGCCTGATCATTCCTCCCTCTGTCGCTGCCCGTTCAGCTCAGAGCCTCGACCGCCCCTCACACAGATCACCAGCTCCAGCATGTGAAGAACCCCGGTGTTATGTAAGGGGAGCTGGATGAGATCGGGAGGCCACAGCCTCCAGGTCCAATCAGGTTGATCAGCAATACCACTTCCCCTTGTCATTGTTTACAATTAATCAGATTTCATATTCTGGGATGCATTAAAACACAGTTTCCACACAGGGCACTGGTGACCTCTTGTTTTCAGACAACCAGGGTAGAGAGGTATGAGACCTCTACACGGTCATCCACAACAAGACGAAAACATAAAAGCAAGACGTGCATGTCCTATTAAAAGCTTTTCAGACAGCCTGGACAGCCTCCAAGACATATGGCCAAAGCCCCCGTGCTCGGACCAAGAAATCCGGCAGATTTACGGGCCTGTCTGCTGCACCTAAAATCAATACAGAGAGTGAAAATGATGTTCTGGAAAGTGAGAAGGACTCTACCTGTCCACATCAATGGCACAATTACTTCCAGCCCAGGCAGTTTGAGTTGCCAGTCATCTGTCTGGGGGGTATTGACGCCATGCCCGGATGTGTTCCTCTGGACAGAAGTGGGGGGTTTCGATGAGCCCTACGGAAGCCCAGACTGACCAGGTTTAATCGATACGTCTTTGACTTTTATTCAGCTTTCTGAACAGGTTGCGTCCATTTCTGTGTGTGTGTGTGTGTGTGTGTGTGTGTGTGTGTGTCTGTGTGTGTGTGTGTGTGTGTGTGTGTGTGTGTGTGTGTCTGTGTCTTTGTATTTCCAAGTGGAGATCCAGCCCCCTGTGGTCTTCGCCGTAACTGAAATCGGTTTCTAAAGCCTTTCTCCCCGAGCGACGTCACGGTTGTCACATTATTGCATTATCACAATTCCATAGGGTGCCGCTTTAAATGCCATGGATCTTTTTTTTCATCCTTGTCCAATCCGTCACCAGATGAGATCTGAGATCCGGTCCTAGCCCTTTATGCTAGGTGCTTCACTTTAGTCTCATGAAAGCCAAGTGGATAATCACGTTACGCAATTTATGAATATGGGAAAAGGGCGGAAGAGGCAGATATCCAAAAGAACTGACGTCGGGCCCTCGAGGCGTGCACCAGAGTTACTACCTCCGACTCCTTGCTGCGTGCAGTCGGCCCGTTTTAGGTTTCCTTCTTGCGCCTCATTCTTTGTAAAGCGAGCCGCCGGTCAGCCGCCCCAGAGTCCCTGCGGAGAGCGAACAATACCACTGACAGCGGCGCCAGCTGTGGCCCTGAATCAGCCGCCCAGCCTCGGGTCTCTCCCTCAGATCCCACCCTCCAACCCGATGATTCTTCCCTCAGCCGCCCTGAATCGTCCAGGTCCCTTCAGCCTCCCCAGTACACCTGATTAGGTCCTGTTTCCCTGTCCCATAGCCAACGGGCACTGCCCAGCCCAATGCTGGTTCCGACCCAGTCCTGGTAAACCCCCCGCTGTCCCCCCACCCCCGACAAACGGACCCCGCCCACCAGATTCTTTAGAAGGGTAATCCTCAGATCTCCAAAATAGTGTCCTTTATCGTCTCTTTGGTGGCCTCTCAGCTGTCATCACTGGGAGTGCAATGTGTTTCACCCTCAAGGCCTTGCCAAGAACATTTCTAAATCCCTCTTCTTTTTTTTTGGCCTTGCACCACCTCCAAGGATGTTCACCAGTACCAAGTACGAAATAACTTTGAACTTTTTTTTAAGTTTGATAGCCACTGTGGTACACGTTAAAAGCATTGACATTGAACATTGTTTTTGCTTCTTTTAATGGTCTGTTAAGTGTTTCTGCGTTTCTCCCTGGTGTAGTCTCTGACGTGAAATATAGGGGGGGAGTATGTTTGACTGAACACCCTTGACTGAACACACTTCATACCGACCAATTATTGCATCCCGAAGGTGAAATCATGTCCACGATACTTTTTTATATCCACAGTCGTGAACCTTGCGCTAAAATAAGATTGGATCTCATCCCAACCAATCAGAGTGGCCGCGGTGAATGTCGCTGCGCCACATGATCTCTGCACATTGACCAGAGAGATGAGAACCTATTATCTCTTAGGGGAACACACTGGTACAATTCAGGGCTTGATATACCGGATGCTGGAGATAAGAGCAGGAGGGATAATTAAGTGAGGCTGGAAGAGCGACTGCCTCTGGTTTGACCGTTACCGTGGGGTCGTTTGTCATTGGGACAACATTTAGGGACCCAACAAAGTTCCGCTGGCAATTGATCAACCGGTTCTCTGAGAGGAGACAAAGGATGTTGAAGGGGGAGATGGGGGGTCAGGCGACTAAATACCATCACAACAACCAAACATCCGAGTCATTTAAATGTCAAAGCTGTCTGCCATCGTTTTCCTGTCTTGCTTTCTTTCATTCATTCGCTGCATGAATAGAAAAGGAACAACGGAGCTGAGTTTCATATTCAAACTAAGACACATCACATTCGTTTACCGGGAGTAGGATGTCTTCTGAGCCTTCATTTGGCTTGTGCGTCGAGGTCAACGGGGGGTCGGCACGAGTTGAATCGCGTTGACCTATCAAAGTTTGTATATTGTATACATGTATATTGACAGCAATGAGTCTTCCAAAGTAATCAGTGGCAAGCGTTTCACAGCCAAGGTTGATCTGAAATCGGAAGGCCCAGGTGGGCGGATCACCTGGGGAACTCGAGGGTCAGGGAGAGGTCGAGCTAGTCACAGAGAGGGAGAGAGAGAGAGAGACGCAGATAAACAGACACGAGGGGTCAACGCACTGAGGAGACCTCTCACTGACTACTGATCACCCGATGGAGATCGCTCATGTCCGCTGCCCCCCCGCCAAATGAACTGTCAGAGTTAAGGAGGGGCTCTGTTAATATTCTCTTCAAGGGGGAGGAGGCGAGGGGCTCATTCAGAGGGTTTATCTTGTTCCGCCATCTCTCTCGCTGCTCTATCAGAGGGAATGTAAATGAGTTAGCTTCACTCAACATACTCCATCTCAAGCCACGGCCTAAAAGGAAAACCAATCGCTCACAAAGTCTATTGTTTTGGAAATGTCTCGCTCTAAAAGGCCATACTTAGAAGTGTTGTCCAAAATAAACGCTGCAATTCCCAAGAGCCATTAACGATTGCCACAGAAAAGGCTTTTGACACTCTGACCGAGGGCTGATTTGCGGATTCGCTGACGATTTATAAAGTGTGCATGAATGGGTGAAGGTTTGGCAATATTGTGAGGCGCTTTGAGTGGCCACTGGTTAGAAAAGCGCTCTATAATTGCAGTACATTTTACAATTATTATATTTTCCTACTGATTTGCTTCCGTCTTCTCCCCAGGAGGAGGAGCTGGTGCGGGAGAACCGGGGCTTCTACTTCAGCGGCTACGGCCTGGGCCACTGCCTGCAGTCCAAGGACGGCACGGTGGTGGAGACCGCCACGGTGTTCGCCCCGCCGCCGCCGCGCCCCGTGCCCGTCGCCACCTTCTACGACGCCGACGCCCTGCGCAAGCGCTTCGTGGACCGCGCCAAGCGCATCGACACCATCTCCCGCGCCGTCTTCCCCCTCAGCTTCCTCTTCTTCAACATCTTCTACTGGCTCACCTACAAGGTGCTGCGGCACGAGGACATCCACGCCGACGTGTGAGGGCGCCGCCGGAGGAACCGGGGGCGTCCGTCGATCCGTCGCCCTGCGTTTCAACGCCGGCGGCTGCGTTTGTTTTTCTTTTTATCTTTGTATCGTCCTTTCTGAACCAGACCTGCCTGTGAGAACCACGTTAGGAGTGGGAGGGGGGCGGGGGGGGGGGTCAGAGGTCTTCGTTCGTTGCCAGGCTGTTGACTCTGCTCAGGTGCATCTTGGCTGATCTCCGAAGACGTGATCGGGAGGAAAAAATTCTGGCAGAAAAAAGTTTAACTCGTAGCAAATTGGGTCCGTGAGGGAGTGGGTAGGGGGGTGAGGAGGGGGTGAGGAGGGGTGAGGAGGGGGTGAGGAGGGGGTGAGGAGGGGTGAGGAGGGAGCCATGTGTCGCTTTTGCTCTTTTAATCCGTTGTGGATTTTGTTTTTCGGTTTGTTTGTTTGTTGGTTTTCTGGCCTGGACTGCAGCAGAGACAAACCGAGACGAGATGAGTGACAGGCGCTCGGGACGAAGGCCAATCACATCGCTGAGATCCACTGACTTGAATTTCAACCATGCATCTTCGAATGAATGTTTTTCAAACTCGACGCGTGAAGACGTTTTTTTACAACTCTTAGATTGCCGAACCATTGGGTCACGGGCTGGGTGGGCTTGTCTTTGATATTTACCAGTGTTCGATTGGGGTAGTGATATGTTTTAACTACTTATATCAAGAGATTATATATATATATATTATAGTGTATAAAACTGTACATAAGACAAAGCTGTTCAGTAATTGCACAGAGCACAAATGTGTATTTCCTCTCTACATTTTCTCAAAATTTAAATAAATTGATATTCTACCATGAAATCAAAACTACCTCTGGTCCTCTATGGATAAATCTGTTTCTGAAAATAATAGAAATAGAGCCACTTATTTCTCCAATCAGAATATGTATTCTGTCCGGTTGAAAGAATGTTCTAAATATAGTTTGAGCAAAGATTTACATACATCTTCCTAACGATGTCCTTCAGCCCATAGCTGTTTTTAATTATGCAGGTATCGCTAAGAGGAACCTCTCATCATCACTGCATACTCAACGGTTGAAAGTTCAATCCCTCGCAGTTGCAGAAGGGGGGATGGGGTCCATCTTGTACGTTGATTTCATTCTTTCTCTTTCATCGTGCGAGCGGTGTACGTTCGGCCCAAATCACTGAAGAAGCCCTTGAGAAAACCACCCGAAGAAAGCAGCCATTTTGTTCCCCGGTCCCACCGGCAGACCACGAAGGTGTGGAGAGAGAGAGACCCAGGGACACGGCCACTGATGGAGGACAAATGTCTTTTTTAATGGGAATCCGGCGGGGTGTTTTATCAACTAATGAGTTTGAAGAGGGAGGCATGGACGTCGCCCCGCTAATGACAATGAATTTAAAGTTGTAGGTTCAGCCTGGGCCTCAGTGGGGAGACGGTGTTCTTAATCAACCCCCCCCACACGGGGAGGGGTGCGTGTGCACGAGGGTGTGGTGTGTGCACGAGTGTGTGTGGTGTGTGCACGAGTGTGTGTGGTGTGTGTGGTGTGTGCACGAGTGTGTGTTTGCTGACGAGTGTGTGTGGTGTGTGCACGAGTGTGTGTGGTGTGTGTGCACGAGTGTGTGTTTGCTGACGAGTGTGTGTGGTGTTCTCATGAATGTGTCTGGTGGCTGCACAAGTGTGTGGTGTGGTGTGTGTACGAGTGTGTGTGGTGTGTGTACGAGTGTGTGTGGTGTGTGTACTAGTGTGTGTGTGTGGTATGCACGAGTGTGTTTGGTATGTGCACGTTAACAGGGCCGAAAGCATGTGTGAGCCAGAACATATGTGTACGTGTGTTTATGAACAAAATGGAAATGCTGTTGGTGCTCTTATTTATATATATTTATAGATATATATATTTATCATATTTATTATGCCATGGGAAGGATGGTTTCTGAGTTTGAACCCCCCCCCCCCCCCCCTGCTCATTGAGGAATACAAAAAGAGAATCCCAAAGCGTCTGCTAGGGCTTAATTGTGAAATAAGGGGCGTCTGTTGGTCCAGACCTTCAGCGTGTCCGGGCGTCTCCAGGGTGGAGGAGACTCGGGGAACAGCAGCCAGCAGCTCATTGACTGCAGTAGCGGCTGGCTTCTCAACAGGGCTAAGAATAAGAATGAAGTCGCTCGACACATTGGCTCTAAGTCCCCGGCACTGGGCTGTGACAGCTCAAGCAGATTTATAAAAATGAGGAAGGTAAGAAGCAGATGTCAGAAGTATTTGTGATGTCTCTCACTGGAGCCGCTTCTCCCAGAAAACAACGGTTAAGGGTCTGGGTCTGAATGCACGCACGCACGCACGCACGCACGCACGCACGCACGCACGCACGCACGCACGCACGCACACACACTTTCGCACATCAAACACACAAACCAAGAAGAATGAAGTTTGACATACACTTTTAAATTTACCATCTCTTAACGTTGCCCTCATTAGTATTTTCTATATATATTAATCATCTTAAATATCAAATAAGATTATAGAAACCTAAACCTTATATTTCTCATGTTGCCTTGGAAACAAAATCAAATCGGTTTTCCAAACCCTCAAAATCTACACATTGGTTTGAAAATAGGTCTTGGAATAGTTTGACTTCTGGCTATGACACAAGAAATGTTTTTAAGATTAAAGCAGGCGGAAATCTGAATAGCATGTGTGTGCCAATCTGAGAAGCGTTTTAAATCGGTTGCCCGTGACCGAATCGGCCGCCCCTTTCTATTCCACATCGGGCCATTCCTCCTCCTCCCTGCCTGAGAGAACGAAGATCCCCTTAGCTGCTGGATCCCCTTAGCGGGAGACCCCTCGGACGGGCCCCCCCCGTCTCCCCCTCGACAAGCGTCTCCGTTCACAGGCTCACGCGTCCATTACGACGCATGAAGAACTTAAAACAAATACGCTCCCTCTCCAGTCCACCATCAGATAAGGCTTAATCTGTCCCTCTGAAGAAGGGAGGGAGAGAGAGCGAAGCCATGAGGCTGTCTGATCTATAAAGTAATCTTCCACTTTAATGTCCGGCCCCAAAATGGTAATGTTAAATATTCATTAGCCCGGTGGTCTGCCAAACACCTCGGAGCCGCTTGTTTGTTTGAGGAGGCTTAATCTAACCCAGCTCATCCCCAGCCACCCCCATGATGTCTCAGATCATATTTGACGGGCCGTGTGACTGGCTTTGGCTAATGCGTGTACGCCACTGCGAGAGATGTGTGTGTACTTGTGTGTACCTGTGTGTGTGTGTGTGTGTGTGTTTGTGTGTGTGGGTGTATGTGAGTCTGTTCATGTGCGCTTGCCAGTGTGTGTGTTCATGTTTGCTTGCCTGTGTGTGTGTGTGTGTGTGTGTGTGTGTGTGTGTGTGTGTGTGTGTGTGTGTGTGTGTGTGTGTGTGTGTGTGTGTGTGTGTGTGTGTGTGTGTGTGCCTGTATGTGTGCGTGTGTGTGTGTGTGTGGATATCCCTGTGTGTGTCGGATCTTGATTGATGACGGGATACAAAATGAGGATTGTGGAGATGAAGACGAGGCTCCTCCTCCCTCTCCTCCTCCCTCTCCTCCTCCCTCTCCCCCTCCCTCTTCTCCTCCCTCTTATCCTCCCTCTTCTCCTCCGCCTCCCTCTCCTCCTCCCTCTCCCCCTCCCTCTCCCCCTCCCACTCCTCCGCCTCCCTCTCCTCCTCCCTCTCTTCCTGCTCCCTCTCCTCCTCCCTCTCCCCCTCCCTCTCCCCCTCCTCCTCCTCCTCCTCCCTCTCTTCCTGCTCCCTCTCCTCCTCCCTCTCCTCCTCCCTCTCCCCCTCCCACTCCTCCGCCTCCCTCTCCGCCTCCCTCTCCTCCTCCCTCTCTTCCTGCTCCCTCTCCTCCTCCCTCTCCCCCTCCCACTCCTCCTCCTCCGTAACATTAAGGAAGGAGGGAGTCTTGATGTCAGGATAG
>NC_082391.1:21930962-21990962 GCF_031168955.1 Gadus macrocephalus | reverse complement strand
GCTTTGGATGAAAGCAAAGGCAAAACTAACTCTGCAAATGAAAGGGAAGTATCAACTAACATATGTTTGACTCCTTGAAAATGCTTAAAAACCCTGGCGCTCTGATTCTGAATTTACAGAACAAAGACGGTGGGTTTGTGGTGCGGGATTCCAGGCTCAAGGCTGGGCAGTACACAGTTTCCCTGTTCAGTAAGATCAGTGGGTAAGTACAGTTTCAAGCTCTGTTTACACAAGGCCAAGGCTCACATAAACACACACACAAGCACGCACAGAGAGACACACACACACACACACACACACACACACACACACACACACACACACACACACACACACACACACACACACACACACACACACACACACACACACACACACACACACACACACACACACACACAGACTCTCGTTTGTCCTGAAGGAGGAAACAGAAGCAGAGCGTGGGCCCGAGATGGAAATGCAAATCATGCAAAACCAAAGTTTAATCTACCTCATTTTCAGACTGCGATAAACTGTTGTTCTGAGAGGCTGCAGACCACACAGACGTCTTTACACAGGATTCTCTGTCCTGTCCCCTACAGGGCTTTTACTTTTGTTTTAGATTTATTGAGACAATGCATAACTAACAAGATTTACGTCACAACAACAGCGGTCTTATCCGGCCTCTTACATTATTCATGCTTCAACATCAACACACTTATCAATTGATATGCACAAACAATGCTGATGAAGACAGAAAAGGGCACTCAAACCTGACGTCCTGCTGGGTTCCCCCCATCAGGGAGACGGCTGGGAGCTGTCGACATTACAACATCTGCACCACCTCCCAGGGGCAGTTCTACCTGGCCGACAAGCACTTTTTCAGCACCATCCCAGAACTCATCACTTACCACCAGCACAATGCAGCAGGTTGTTGATCTGATCTTTTTAAATAAGACTCTGCATTATGTAGTCAAAAAAGAAAGTCAAAGTGACATTGTGTATTTGTCCATGGGTTCCTGGTCCCTTCTCCTAGGTATGGTCAGCAGGCTGAAGATCATTGTGTCCAACCGGGCCCATGCGCCATCCACCGCAGGCCTCGGCTACGGTAAGCACACGGCGATTTGAAGAGCACTGGCACCGTGTTTGTTCTGGATAATGCATTGACTGATAGACGGATCATGGAAAGTAGATATACAAAGACTAGGAGAAGCATGCTGTTGCTTCTTTATATGGTAACATGTAGAGAGAAAGAAAGAAAGAAAGAGGTAAAGGAATTCCACATCGATACCTTATACTAAATCCTTCAATGAGATCTTGGGAGCGGTGGATTGATTCCAGTATCCTTATCTGCGTACATATGATCCCTTCAGGGAATCTAAGGCTAAACAACAGAATGCATGACCCCGGCAGCAATACAGAGCGCAGTGCGAGCTAGAAGATGAGACGGATCCACACTAGTCAGGGTTTAAAGGGATTTTGTTGGATCTTCCAGGTATGTGGGAGATAAACCCCCGTCACCTCACCTTCATCAAGGAGCTGGGCAACGGCCAGTTCGGCGTGGTCAAGTACGGCAAGTGGCAGGGCCAGCACGACGTGGCCATCAAGATGATCAAGGAGGGCTCAATGTCGGAGGACGACTTCATAGAGGAGGCCAAAATCATGATGTAGGCCACGTCATCATCATCATCATCTTCCTCATCAGTCAATGTTCAAGATATTCACAAATACTAGTAGTCCTACAGCTAAAAACGCACACACACACACACACACACACACACACACACACACACACAGACCCCCCCCCCCCCCCCCCCCCCCGCCACACAAACACACATACATTTTAACCCCATCAACATCCACACAGCGCGGCAATGTTAATATATATGTGAAACGTAAGAATGTAACCATGGTTACAAATACAAGACAAGGGTCAGGGAAAGCAGCTCTCCCTACTGGCGGTGTTTAGCGATATATTGTTGCCGGTCTTTCTTCTGACAAATGCACTCATTGTTAGTCACTTTGGATTAGCGTCAGCTAAATATCCTAAATGTAAATGTTTTGACTTTCCATGCTTGTAGTTAGGGGTTCAAAGTTAGGGATGTATTCACTCACTCACTCACTCATATGCTGTTGCTGTTATTGTTGTTGTCGCATGCCAACCACCCAGGAAGCTCTGCCATGAGAACCTGGTGCAGCTCTACGGCGTGTGCACCAAGCAGAGGCCCATCTACATCGTGACAGACATCTACATCGTGACAGAGTTCCTCTCCAACGGCTGCCTGCTCACCTACCTGAAGGAGGGCCTGAAGCAGCACCCCACCAACATCCAGCTGCTTGAGATGTGCAAGGACGTGGCCGAGGGCATGGCCTACCTGGAGTCCAACCAGTACCTCCACCGGGATCTGGTGAGACCGCCAATCGTCCTCCCTCACACACGCACGCACGCACAAACACATATACACACACGCACGCACGCACCCACGCATGCACAAACACATATACACACACGCACGCACGCTCGCACGCACGCACGCACAAACACATATACACACACGCACGCACGCACAAACACATATACACACACGCACGCACGCACGCACAAACACATATACACACGCACGCACGCACGCACAAACACATATACACACACGCAGGCGCGCACGCACGCACTCAGACACAAACACGTGTACACGCACGCACGCACGCACGCACACAGGAACACATGCACAAACACACGCAAGCACGCAGTTGCACACAAACACACTAGGATAGGACACACCAAAGATATTACTGCGCTACTGAATGCATGCATTAGGTATCTGATGATTATTGCTGTTTGATATTATGTCCTTTGTTAATTTAAATGTGTGTGTGTGTGTGTGTGTGTGTGTGTGTGTGTGTGTGTGTGTGTGTGTGTGTGTGTGTGTGTGTGTGTGTGTGTGTGTGTGTGTGTGTGTGTGTGTGTGTGTGTGTGTGTGTTTACTTCCAGGCTGCGAGAAATTGTTTGGTTGATACCAACGGCACGGTCAAGGTGACAGACTTTGGATTGTCACGGTAAAGACACACAGCTGTCTATCAATATAAATGATATTTACATTTATATTCATCTTAAGTATGATGCTGGTGGCCCCCAGTGGGCCTGCGAGTTCCCTGCGGTGAGATGTCCTCTCTCCCTGGGGCCCCAGGTACGTCCTGGATGATGAGTACACCAGCTCAGAGGGCTCCAAGTTCCCCGTCCGCTGGTCGCCCCCTGAAGTTCTCCTCTATCGTAAATTCAGCAGCAAGTCCGACATCTGGGCATACGGTGAATAAAGAAAACGGCGTCGTCGTAACACCCCCACCTACTGTGTACCATCTACCGTTCCCACGACCGGCTTGATTGACCTCACGCAGGTACTTTCATTCATGAAGGGAGACTTACAGGCCGTGTTTTTTTCCTCTGTGGTCAGGGATCCTCATGTGGGAGATCCACACGCTAGGGAAGCTTCCCTACGAGCGCCTCGACAACCAGGCCATCGTGGACCAGGTGTCCACGGGCTACCGGCTGTACCGGCCCCAGCTAGCCAACGAGAGGGTCTACAGCATCATGAAGAGCTGTTGGCCGGAGGTGGGCGATCGCACGACCACATCGCGTGATCCGTTCAATCCAACGACCGTATACTCTCGCTGTAAGACTACGTATGAGTGCTAATACAGTTCTTTATGTCTTGTGCCTTTTGCAGAAGGCAGAGGAGAGGCCGACCTTCCAAGAGTTGGCAGTCAATGTTCAAGATCTGCTTTACGAGTTCCAGTAGTCCTACAGCTGAAAACACACACACACACACACACACACACACACACACACACACACACACACACACACACACACACACACACACACACACACACACACACACACACACACACACACACACACACACACACACACACACACACGTCCCCCCCCACCCACTGCTCGGCAATGTCAATATTGAGGGAAAATGTAAAGATGTTACTGGTTACTAATATAAGACAAGGGTCAAACAGTTGGACAGTTGTGGTATAGGTTACGCTTCTTTCTTCCTCGCCGATGAGCTCATTTTTTGCTAGTTTTAATAATTATAATAATAAAGTGCCCTTTATCAGTATATCTTCTGTCCTTCTTCGATTTACTTCGAATTAGCTAGTAATATTATGTTATTATTTGACTCAGAGATTTGAATGAAATGTGTGTTCATTACAATAAAATGTAACTTTGGTTGGAAACATATTTATTGCTTGTTTTCGCTATTTGGTCTCTAATAAAAATGGCATTCAACTTTGTTTTAACCTGCTATTCAGGTAGGTTAACCGTTTGTTCCAGCAGTGTGAATAGTTGAGTCAAGAGAGCGAGAGAGAGCGAGAGAGAGAGAGCGAGAGGGAGGGAGGGAAAGAGAGGGAGGGAGAGAGAGGCATCAGTAATTTCAAGACAACCGATCATCCTGGTTTGATCAGCCCAAAACGCTGGTGTGGCTTGTATAGATGTTGTGTTTATTACTGTAAATTGAACACCTACCCCCTTGTCCTGGTCGTACTCGTAGTCGGACAGTTTCTCCTGCGTGAGAACAAACAGTCTCTCCTTGTAGTTCAGAGGAGACGTCTTCTTTTTCTGCTGCGATCTCTTAATGAAGCATTCTTCCAGTATGCTTGATGCCATCGTTCCTTGACCTGGAATCCAAGCAGAGGGGAAGCAGAGCATGAGTGGGGACCTGTTCAATAGCTGGCTATCTGGTCAAATTATACGGTAGGGTAGGATTTGTGTAAAGGGACCGTGCGAGATGGGAGAGAGTAGGGAGAGAGGGAGGGAGGGGGAGGGAGAGAGAGAGGGAGGGAGAGGGAGAAGTAAAACGATGAGTACAATTAAGGAGTAAACGAATCAATAGTATCTGTGCATTTGAAACAAGATGGGCTTCTTCTCAAAATGAATGAATCTATCTAAGAATGACGTCACACACGAGCTGCGCTGTGATTGGTGGGTTCTCTTCCTGTTTCCTGTCGGCCGTCTCTGGTGGGTCCCTAGTCGCTACACGTGAAGGTCAGAAGCGGTACACTTTGAGGCTTTGCTGTCCGTCGAGGAGGGTTTCGTGTTGAGAAGATGGAGGGACAAGGAGCCGCACCCGACCCCCAGCTTCAGCAGTTCATCGAGGTTGAATCCCAGAAGCAGAGATTTCAGCAGCTGGTGCACCAGATGACTGAAGTGTGCTGGGTAAGACACACACATACACTCGTCTGCTCTCCTGCTAGGCTAGCAAACAGTTCTTTAGAGCACTACCTTCATGATGACCATGCATTGTGTACCTTTCATGTGTACAAGGGTTTACAAATTGGCATTGTAGATTGTGTTGGATCAGGTTCACCGTAGCAGGACGTTGGTGATGGATCAGCACGGCTGATGGTTTCGTAACTCCCTAGCGCAAGCTAATAGGACGTCCGCAGGAAAGCCGTTCTCATGATGATATAAGTCATGTGTGATTGTATTTAATGGTGATGAACTCAAAAATAGTGCACCTTTATGGACAACTTGAGTCATCCCCTTTGTCTTAGCAAGCCTTTGGTTTCACCAAGATCAGACTTTTTTTTATGCATTTCAAACTTTCGGTATATAACCCTGTCAAGTGTTGATTCACTTCAGAACATATTGAAAGATGTAATGATTCAGACAATCAGTTTCATACCAGAGCTTATGAGGATAGCAATGCACCTACTCAAAATCTAAACTATTATATTCTTATTGTAGCCTAACTGTTACGTTATGTTATTTTTTCTAGGAAAAATGCATGGATAAACCCGGGCCTAAGCTGGACTCCAGGACGGAGTGCTGCTTTGTGAACTGTGTGGAGAGATTCATAGACACGAGCCAGTTCATCCTGAACAGGCTCGAACAGACGCAGAGGAGTAGAGGTTCGTTCTCAGAATCCATGTCGGAATAAACGCTGTCCTGTTAAAGGACGGACAAAACGGACGCGTACCACCTTTGGCCCCCCCCCCACCTCCAGTACTGACTAACATGAGAACCGTCCCAGCAACCTGAAGAGAGTAAAACATGTTGGGTTTGATACAAGGGCCTCAAGCGAACGCACGTATCCGGTCATCAGGAGTTGTACGCATGCCAAGCCATTGATTGCCCCCCTCAATGGGTAATATGCGTGTTGTTTGTGGACTGAAAGTCTTTTAATGTTGCCATGGCTAGGAAACGTTTCATGTTATTCATTACTGCAGTTGGGTTTCAAACTTCATTGGACACCTGTTTTGGCGCGATGTGAACCCGCATTGAATCAGCCTTTGAATCTAGTTGACGAGCGGGGAAGCCTATATGATGTGGGCCACATTGGGTCTACCGTGCTGTCCTACAAATGGTCCACATCACTGCTGTTTTGGTCCAAGTGGGTGTTATCAGTGTCTTTATTGATAACATACATGATCTTCGTTAACAATGTTAATGTACATATGCAATAAAGAATATGTCAGTTGAAACCACATCTGTTTAAGGCACATCACGGTATAGCAAGGGTGTTACATCGAATGGACTGATCCAAATAGGATACTCAAGAACAGTCCATTATTCAAAGCTAGTCCTGGGGTCATTCAGTGACTTAAAAAGGAAGACCATCAGGAGATATGGTCTCATTGGTATATTGGCAAATAAATTAACTTTAGGTGCAAATGACGCATATATGCTTTGCCATTTAAAAAAAAATGGCTTAAGTGAATTTAAATGTTAACTCAAAGTGAGCATTGGGATTGTATGATTACACATTCACAATTCACTGAAATAGGCGATAGTGTCAAAAGTGTGATAGTGTCAAAAAAACCATAACATTCAGATAGTAAAATAAGTGATCAGCTGTGTATGCTCACAGCAAGCAGACTCACCTTTTGAAAAAGAATGTCAACGCTACAGTTGCCGAGCTAGAAAGGTCGGCGAGTCAAATATAAAATGCAATACTTTCTTGGGGGGGGGGGGGGGTGTTAGTGGCTAGACCGCCCCAAGGCTGCCCTTCCTCCTCACAGGGCTTCCTGGGGGATACCCCCCCATCGTCGGCCCGCCCTCTTCTGCCTTCTCGCTCTGGTGTCCGGGGAGGGCTGCATAGGGGAGCTGATGCCAGGGCGCCCCCTGCAGGCCGTTCCTCAGGTACAGCGGCAGCGTCTCCCAGGTGAAGGGGATGTCCTTGAAGGCGTGCAGCAGCAGTATCCCCATGATGATGGTGAGGAACCCGCTGACGGTGCCCACCACGCCGTCCGTGTTCATCCGCAGCCACTCCTTGAAGAGGATGGCCGAGCAGGCCATGACCGAGGTGGTGAAGAACACGTAGTAGATGGGCGTGACGATGGAGGTGTTGAAGATGTCCAGCGCTTTGTTCAGGTAGCTGATCTGGACGCTCACGCAGATCACCAGGCAGACGAGCAGGCACCAAAAGAGCGGCTCCTTAAGCACGGCCGTCCCGGCCACCAGCTCCTTGAAGCCGATGCCCAGGCCCTTCACGCAGGACACGGACAGCGAGCCAATCACGGAGCAGATCAGGATGTAGACCAGGACGTTCTTCTGGCCGTATTTGGGCGCCACGGCGAAAATGAGGACCAGGCTGATCAGAACCACGGAAGTGGCGAAAACAATAAAGCCTAGCAAGGAGGATAAATGCATGTCATTACACACAGTACAATTCCAGTCAGATCATTTTGTTCTTGTTTAATCCTCAGGAACTCTTGTGGAAGATCCAGCCAAAAAAACCCGGGCTAATCCAACAGGGGGGTTGTTTCGGCCGAATCCCAATGCATATCTGATTCTATAGTTTGAGTTCTCCGTGTGCGGTGTCCGTACCGGGGTCTTTGAGCTTCTCAGCCATGCTGCCGAGCGAGGCCACCTCCTCCTCCTGGGGCGCATGCACCACCATCACCGTGGAGCCAAAGATGCACAACAGGCACCCCACTTTTCCATGGACGTTCAACTTCTCATTCAGAAAATGGGTGGACAGCACAGCACTATAAGAGACGAGCAAAAAACACAACTGTTTGTCTGCAGCGACGATGCATCAACCTGCTAGTGAAATGAATTCACAGAATACATCGGCCTAGAGTGTGGACACTGGTCTACTTCGGATTTACAACCAAGGTTTGAATTCTTGATGAGAAGGCATAATATATAACGGGCGATCTAGCTTCCTCTAAAGGCATTGCTTCCTGCTTTTGATCAGCTTTATGTGTCAAGTGACAGCGAGAGGAGTCAACACGAGAAGGGGGGGGAGGGTTTGAACACAGAGTAGAGCCATTCCGTAGCCAACACCTTTACCTTACGAGTACACTCATGGCTCCGAGAGGGGTCACAAGGGTTGCAGGTGCAAACGCATATGCTGCAAAGTTTGCAGCTTCGCCAACACCCACTGAAAGTGAGGGATAGGGAGAAATGGAAGGTTTTCATCAAATATTTTCTTGCAAATTGCAATTAAAATAATGTCCACATCAAAGCTGATATCCACAATGTAGGCATGGCGACACAATATCACCAACGACAATAGCCATCCCACTCTGAGTAGCTCCTGATCTGAATACAAAGGCATCAATGTATGGGACCGCGTGGGTTACAGCCAGGCGCTTGTTTCGCAAACGCCTCGACAACATATCTGAGTATTCATAGAAAAGGTAGGTTTGCATACAATGGTCTTACTTGAGATCAGCCCCGCCCACCACAGCCATTCTTTAAGGTACGAATAACCTCCCTGGCCTGTGAAAGAAAGCAATACACAGCATTGGATGCGGGCAACCACTTTGCACTTAAATCCAAACACGATCGTGTTACAAAGTGGGTCGTTTGTTTAATCAGGCCCCTTCCACAGTCGAGCATCACTATCTTATACAAAGTATTGAGTGTAAACTGATCAGACCCTGATGTTACCTGCTCGCATTGAACCCTTGCTGGCCAATCGTAGCAAGCCTTTCTTTTTCAAAATAAAGCTCGCCCCGATAAAGACACTGGATCCGATCGCCAAAGACAGACCGATGTAGAAATCCTTCCGGTTGACATCCATCTAAAACAAAACAACAGTAGACGTTGCGCTTACTACCATTAGAGCGAAACAAAGTAGCATGGAAATAAGCGTAAGGAGCAACAAGTATGCTTGTGGTCTCCGGGTTTAGATCACATGATGGTGGTCTTCTGTTCTGACTCACATTTCCCAGAGAAAACGATAAATTAAGACATTGAAACAACTCGCTGATTTTGTTTATCATTTAAAATGAAGAAGTTAAAGTAAACTATCTGTACATTAAGGTTTACCTTTCAGCCCATTCGTCACTGTTGAAAGAGATCCAGCAAGGGAGCGCTGAGGACTTCCTGATCACGCTGCACGACAGACAGAGGCTCCGCAAGAACCAGTAGGCCTACCGCTCCCCAGGAACCCAAACCGCCCACCAGAACCAGACCCGCTCACCAGGAACCCGACCCGCTCTCCAGGAACCAGTAGCGCAAACCAAGAACTGCACCTCACTTGGTCTGGGGACCCCGCATCGGTTCAGTTTAGATTTACTCTACTACGATTTAGTTAAGGACTAAATCCGAAAGCATTTGTCTCTATCATTGGGAATAAAATACAGCATCATTGTGTCTCAACTTAAAAAATCGTATAAGTTGAGACACAATAATTATTGAGTCTCTCTAATTATACAGACAGAAATAAGCATACGTAGGCTCCAAAATAAACTATAACATATGGATAACTAAATGATTCGTAGAGCCATATCTGTTTGTAATTAGTGGTTACAGGAATGTAGGATTATAGTAGGCCTATTGGACAACATTTCCTCAGCCGTCAGTATAAAAAAAAATGGAACGTTCTTTGTAATTTGTAACATAGGAAAGAACTACAAATACAACCTCAATACCCTCCATGTAATTTGTGCTAATTGTAAAAATAAAATTGCGTTGTTTTATGGCATGGTCGACATACACCTTAGACACATTCTGATCAACATATGGGGCGAATTATATACTGAAAAAACGCATATGACTGAATATAATAAGTTGGAGGAAGACTCTGCGATATGATTGGTGGTTACTGTTCAAAGGCGGGTTTAAAGACGATGGAGCAATTTCATTGGTCGAGGGAACGTTGCCCTTACAAAACCGGAAACAGATCTAACCTTGACAAGGAAACATCTCACGTGTAGCTCTAGTCAAGTTCTTAGTTATTCGTTAAAAATATTCTGCGACCTGTAACGGCGATACTGGCTGGTGTCAGGCACGAAATGCCTTGCTCAAAAGATGACGGTTTGGCCACTGAGTGCTTACGGGACCCCGTCCATTCATGCATGGAGACCGGGAACTGTCATACTGACTGACTGGATCTACTTGAGTTCATGGGATCACCGTCTGGTATGTCAACATGAGGAACCCATGCCGTTTTATCATTCGAAACTATAGTGTGGTACCAAGGTTGTCTACACGTTTATTTGCACAATGCCATGTCCCTCAAGCCTGTCCACAGAGGTTGGATGTGGGGCACATGAGCACATACCAAGGCTATCCACACAGGTTGGATGTCAGGCACATGAGCACACACCCCCCCAGCGATGAAGAGCATTTCTTCATCACTACCCCCATCTTCTATGTCAACGCATCCCCGCATCTAGGACATTTGTATTCGGCCGTGACCGCAGACTGTTTGCACAGATACAAACTACTTCAAGGCTTCAAGTCAAAGTTTTCTACAGGTAACGCTCTAAACAACAATGGTTTTGTAATTATGTTGCTTGACTAAGCAATACTAATGATGTCATGAGTGTGCTATGGGCAATGACTGTTGTGTCATGTTTACAATGTGTATGCTCCATGTCCTTCTGTGTCTCAGGCACCGACGAGCACGGCCTGAAAATCCAACAGGCAGCCGAATCTGCAGGCAAAGATCCGCTGATCTTCTGCACCGATGTGTCTGAAAGATTTAAACGTCTATTCGTCCAATGTAACATCTCGTACACGGACTACATCAGGACCAGCGACCCGGTTCACCGGCGGGCTGTGGAGAGGTTTTGGACAGTGCTGCAGGACAAAGGGCTCATCTACAAGGGGAGCTATGAGGGTTGGTACTCGATGCAGGACGAGAGCTTCCTCACGCCGTCACAGGTGGCCGACGCCTTGGACTCCTCGGGAAAGGACATCAAGATCTCCCTAGACAGTGGGCACAAGGTACAGGAGGAAAACTGTTAATCAAGCAGTGCATTGTTGTTGAAGTCCATCTTTCGTATGCTGCCTTAATGGGACAACATCAGAAATCAAGTTGTTGGCATGTTATGTTTGTTTGTTTCTAACGTGTAGTACTTGAAGCAATATGCTAATCGGAATAATTTGATATACCCATGATTCTTTGTGTGTGTGTGTGTGTGTGTGTGTGTGTGTGTGTGTGTGTGTGTGTGTGTGTGTGTGTGTGTGTGTGTGTGTGTGTGTGTGTGTGTGTGTGTGTGTGTGTGTGTGTGTGTGTTTTTTCATGGTTGAATGCAATTATTGTGTGTCGCTTTGGATAAAAGTGCCCTATTGGCCTTTCATCCTCCCAGACTCACACGCTCGTGTCCGCCCGCTCCACAGGTGGAGTGGATGAAGGAGGAGAACTACATGTTCCGTCTGTCGGCGTTCCGCCGCCCGCTGCTGGCCTGGCTGAGGGGGAACCCCGGCGCCATCCGGCCGGAGCGCTTCTACCAGGACGTCCTCCAGTGGCTGCAGGAGGAGCTGCCCGACCTCTCGGTGTCCCGCCAGAGGAGCCGACTCCAGTGGGGGGTCCCGGTCCCGGGGGACCCCCAGCAGACCGTCTACGTCTGGCTGGACGCCCTGGTCAACTACCTGACCGTGGCCGGCTACCCCGACGCCCACGCGCAGTGGTGGAGCTCCGCCCACCACGTCATCGGGAAGGACATTTTAAAGTTCCACGCCATCTATTGGCCGGCTTTTCTCTTGGGGGCGGGGCTACCGCCGCCACGGACGATCTGCGTGCACTCCCATTGGACGGTGGGGGGTAAAAAAATGTCCAAGAGCGTGGGCAACGTGGTCGACCCTGTGGAGAAGTCTGGGCGCTTCGGCACGGACGGCCTGCGGTACTTCCTCCTGCGGCAGGGCGTGCCGGACTCGGACTGCGACTACAACGACGCCAAGGTGCTGAAGGTGCTGAACGCCGAGCTGGCGGACTCGCTGGGCGGCCTGCTGAACCGGTGCACGGCGCCCGCTCTCAACCCCGCCCAGCGCTACCCGCCCTTCTGCCCGGAGCTGTTCGCGGCCGGCTCCGGGGGCAGGGCGACGGCGGACGACCGGCGCCTGCTGGAGGCGGTGCGCGGGCTCCCCGCCGTGGTGGGGCGCCACTACGAGGGCCTGCACGCGTACAAGGCGCTGGAGGCCGTCGGCGGCTGCGTGCGGCTCACCAACGGCTTCGTGCAACGCCACGCGCCCTGGAAGCTGGACCAGCGCGACGAGGGCGACCGTCGCTGGCTGGACACCCTCCTCCACGTGGCGCTGGAGTGCCTGAGGACGTACGGCCTGCTGCTGCAGCCCGCCGTGCCGGAGACCGCCGACCGGCTGCTGTGCCGGCTGGGGGTGGGTCCGGGCGAGAGGAGCTGGAGCGCGCTCTCCTTTCTGCCCAGGGCCCGAGGGATGGCCTGCCCCTTCGAGGGGAGGGCTTTGGGGGATGATTGTGGAGTGCTTTTCAGCCGCCTGGAGCCTTTGGACACGGACGACCGAAAGCCTAAGAGGACTTTGAAACATGCATGATTTTGCATGTTTGATAATAATTAAACGTGCATAATCATGTTGTAACTGGCAATTTGGTTTCACTTAAGTGTGTCTTCATGTGCAAATTTGTACTATTTTGACTTGTGAAATAAAAGCTAAATTAATTCAGACTAGGATGGTATTGGGGATTCAGCTGAAGATAAGTGTTGCAATATTTCAATATTTCATTGTGCATTTCATCAGAAGGCATACAATAAAAACACATTCAACTGGCATGATATTGTTTGTTGAGGAATACACCAAACTTAAAAAGTCGAAATAAAATATATTTGAATTATTGTTAAATGAGGTTAGGAAAACAGAAGAAGTCCAAATGTTGTTGTTTTTATTTACCGCAAAGTCACACGTGAAGACGGTCCGTAATCGGTAAAAGGAAATTGTCAAGTAGCCTACCTATTATTAAATTGAATAGGATTATTTCATGCAAGAAAAAAACATAATGGTTGAGATATTTGGGAGCATTTGTAAGTGTTAAACCATTCAACAGGCGACACAACAACCAACTTCATTCCAGAGAGGAGAGAATGATTAATACTCATACGGTGAGATATATGGGCTGGTTTTTCATGTCATTTAGATAATGTATGGAGTTGTTCGATTAATATATAGTTAAAGTCAGTACACGTTCAGTGAAGAATGACAAGGTATTGAACCAATGAATGAACCACTAGCTCGGAATGTACTCAAGTTCAAATAATGCACGTTAGGTAGAGATAAATACATAAAATGTATTGATCCCCCAGGGGGGAATTTGAAGTCACAGTCGCTTGAACACGTCTCACACAGCATACACATACAACATAAACAAGATTATAAAATAAAACTGAGATGGTTAATATGGTAGATAAAATATATAAAAGATATGCTTTGGAGAATGTGTGATAGTACCGGTAGTTCAAACAAGAATGCGTTTCGTACTTAGCCTAATTAATTTGGCGGTACAAACCGCCCAATTAGGCAGCGCCACCTGCCCGTCCGCCACAGACCTCAGCTAATCACTGACCAACTGAGACCAACTGAAACGAAGCCGATATGGAACGTAAACTGTGATTCTGAAAAAAGTATAAAGGTAATCGAAATTTGTTTTTCAGATTAATGAAGATACAAGTGTGTTATTTGTTCAATAGTTTAAACGAAGGTTAGCGTTGAAAATTGAACAAGTTATGATGTCAAAGAAGGCGACGGCGGAGCCTTCCGCCGATTGACTTAGCTTACAATGTCCAAAAAAAAAAAGCGCAATAGTTAAAAAAGTTCAAAGAGTTGAAAATCGCCGAGAGATAGCCATCATGCCGTTAAAGAGCTGGACGTTTGATAGTTGAATGGTTTCTGTAGCTGAAAGTATGCAGAAGAAGTAGGTTTAAGATGAACAGTAGCCTAGATGTGCTTGCAGTAGCAAACACACTTATAACGAATACAATATGTTGAACATGGTTGCAGGCCTGCAGCAGGCGACCAATGCAGGAACCCAGAACGAGAAAACATCTTCATCAGTATTCGGTGAGTAGGCTACTACGGTTCACTGGTGTGTTCCTTTTATGCACCCCCTTGTTAAGCCAAGGGGGTATATAGATATAAATATACATCTATTTTAATTGGCGCATTAGAAAATGTCTGTTAAAGAAACAGTTAACATTATGGTAAGCCTACTCTATATATTTTTTTCTAAAGTTTGGATGTTGAGATTTCAGTTGTATCATCGGACTAAACCCAGCATGTAGGAAGCGGTGAACTTGGGCCTTTGGGGGCTCGGTCGGTTGAAGGTTTTGAATCCAATTTATTATGCGCCTGCCAAACTAGAGACCCCAAAAAAATTGCATGGTCATTATTGCTCATATTTAGCATTATAGCGAATAAGAATGCAATTAAATTTGGAATATTCACCAAAAATCAATCCATTTCGATGAGAAAGAAGGTCATAGCTAAGGTAAGACCTTCTATTGGATACTGCCATAGCAGTGCCTTTGTTAATCTGTGAATGAGACTATTGTATCTGTGTAATATTGGAACTCACTCGAGTAGAAGCTTGGTCAGGGTTTATACATAAATTCTAAAGTTGAATTTAATACCTTTTTACAGAAGCTCATAGCATTGACATGAGTAAAAATATCACTATCTCATAATGACGAGATAATTATCTCATAAGTACGAGATAATTATCTCATAATTACGAAATACTATCTCATTATTACGGAATAGTATTTCATTATTATCTCCTCGAATTGGAGTTCCTGTTTAAGTCTTGATACGGCTCTAATTGCAGGTTTGTGGTGTAGGTTTCCAAAGTTTTTAATGAACCTATCCCTAGTTTTCTTCAGAATTCCATTTTAAAGAGGCCAGAAGCTTTCAACCACACAAAAAAATCTTTTTCTATCATTATCTGTTCCAAAGATTAATGTACTTTAATCTTTGTATTTAAATTCCCATCACTAATTGTTTTGATTTATTTTATTTGAATATTTTAAACTATTTGTTTCACCATCATGCAATATATAGGCAAAATGTTAACTGTAGCAAGTAGCAGCCCACGTTGGCAAGTATCCTACTACTACAGCATCAGAGCGAGAAAAATTGTAGACGCTCCCTAAAACAGACGTGCAGCCGGAACGTAGATAAAAGTGCTGTTCTCGCACGGGTGTCGATAGCAACAACTAAATGTCTGTGTAATTCTTGGTCAATGCGGTGTCCTATACTGTACTCCACAAACTACACCCTTAATGAATTGCAATTGTTGATCAATCCGATTGCAAAACCGAATATCCGGCGAATATCCAACCTGCTGCTCACCAGCTCAGAGAGCCAGAAGTGGTCGCATGCTGACACCTAGTGGTGGCTTTTTGAACATCACTCTAAAAATGTAAAAACATTGAACAATCAAAAAGCTAGTATTAGGGGTCAGCATGGGACCTCTCTTCTGGCCAATACTGCTCAGTAATCAAATTACAATCGACCCAATTATGTATTTTATGTTTTTATACATTTGATTTTTGTCATGTGTAGAATTAGATCCCAGTATTAGTCAATCTATAGCTGTATGTGTTCTTGTTTGGCGATACTACAGTGGTCTGACTTGTGTCCAGGGCTAGACTGACTCTATCCCTAAACAGGCTGTAGTCTATGGAGTTTGAGTCGCTCCCTCTTAGCCCTACACCAGCGCCACCTCTTCCACCAACACCGGGTTGGAGCCGCTGTCTGCGCTGCCTCGTGAGAGGAACGGTCCTCTGGTGGACGGCAGCCAGGAAGCAGGAAGTAGAGGAGGGGGGGGGGGGGGGGGGGTTGATCCACACACATTAGCGCGTAAACCAACACCGTTCCCTTCTGGGTCAATAGCAGCGACTGAGCCCCGGGCGTCACTAGTGTGAGGGGGAGGAATGCAGAGGGAGGGGGGTCAGGGGGAGGGGGCGGGGGTGTGTGTCACGTGACAGGGCTTTAGGGCAACAGTCCTTTGTCTGCCTCCACCAATCCCGTGGCTGAGAGTCCCCCCATGCTCTACCCAGAGTTCCCTGCGCTGCGGCGTTCCAGTATAATAACCTCAACAACCGAACCCATAACGTCCCATCTCTTAATTAAATGTATTATTATTATTATTATTATCTCCTCACACCACATAGTGGAGCGCTGCGTGGGTCGGCTACGGCCGGGTCTTTTGTAGCTCCACACCAATGGAGCCTGTTGGGGCTGTGAGTGGAGCTATATCTATAACTCAGGATTAGGCTGTATTTGTGTTACTTCGGTATCACATATACTAAAATTGGAACGATACAGAGAAGATTAGCATGGCCCCTGCGCAAGGATGACACGCAAATTCGTGAAGCGTTCTATCTTTTAAGTTTTATTTCATATCGTAGCTCTTATTATTTATTATTTAGTTTTGGTTTTGGGTGAAACACCGCCCCCTAGTGGCGGAGTGTGCCGCTGCAGCGGTGAAAGCCCGCCCCCTAGTGGCGGAGTGTGCCGCTGCAGCGCTCCTCCGCTGTTCTGGACCACCGTTCACCAGGAGAGTTTACGCCAGGAGGAGCTGAGCTACTCTTTCGGAATTACTCAAATGGCCCATTTTTTCAGTAATAACAATGATAATGTAGGCTAGAAGTTGCCACAATGCAATGAATAAATGCAATCAGGATCAAAAGACTAAAAGATGAAGATAAAAATGAGGTAAAAGAAAGGTTATACTGAATTAAAGGCAATAGAGTAGAGTTTTAAGATTATCATTGATTTCTTCCTTGCTAATTTCAAGGGAGTTTTCCTTGCCCTGGTGGGGGCTTGGGTAAAGGGGGGTAACCCATTCCAGGGGACTACCTCATGAAACTGATCGAAAGGATGCCAAGAGTGTGCAAATCTGTCATCAAAGCATAAGGTGGCTACTTTGAAGAATGTAAAATATTAAACATTCTGGTCTGTGGAGCATTTTCTTGTTTCCCACATAATTCCATATGTGTTTCTTAGTTTGGATGACTTCAATATTAATCTGCAATGTTGAAAAAAATAAATTTAAATAAAAACCATTGAATGAGAAGGTGTCCAAACTTTTGACTGGTACTGTATATCTTAAAAGTCACTTTAAGGGAGTAATAATAATAATACATTTAATTTAGAGGCGCCTTTCAAGACACCCAAGGTCACCTTACAGAACATATAGTCATCATAAATCATTTAAAAAAACAAGACATTGTGGAAAAAATAAATAAATAAACATAAATAATAAAAAAATAAATAAAACAAAAACAAGACAAAATAAACAAACAAACAAACAATCAAAACAGTGATCAGTTAGACGTTGTGTGCGAGTTTGAACAGGTGAGTAACCTGTAATGCTTGTTTAATGCAGTGCTCGTTTAATGCTGTGTCGTGTCATTTCTTGTCATCGTAGATAGAGATGTCTTTCGCCAAGATAAGGATTACGCCGTCGCAGCAGTCGGTCCTGCGGGCCTCCGATGCGGCGGCAGCCTTCACCGCCGCCATGGGGCCACGCGGGCCCCAGGCTCCCGCCAGCGCCAAGAGGCCGGAGGAGGTGGAGAAGGAGGCCCGAGTTGTTTGCTGTATATATTTATAATTTTGCAGGGCTAGTTTATATAGTTTTTTTTTTGTTGTTCAGTGCATACACACAGCCAATTTATTTCTATATATAGCATTTGAATGAATAAAATAAAATATATTCTCCTTCTACGCAACATGCTTGTCCCTTGTTTGTTTCTTTCTTCTTTAGCAAAAAGTCCACAAGAATAATAAATGGTTTGTTCATTTCAATGAAGTCTAACACTTACAGCAAATGGATTATAAAAATATATTATTAAGAGGAATAAGTTGACAATAATAAATGGCATTATAATATAATTATAATCAAAAGAATAATAATAAATGGTCGGTTTATTTCAATGAAGTCATAACACTTACAGCAAATGGATTATAAATATATATAAAGCAATAAGTTGACAATAATAAATGGCGTTATTGTAATATAATAATTATAATCTATCTGTCCAGCGATGCTCTCTGTTTCTCAGCCAATCGGCAGCCGCAAATCTTCCCCTCGACTTTCGACCGCCCAATCAGCAACCCCGCATCGACTCGAGGGACGCCCCGCCCAATCAGCAACCCGCATCGACTCGAGGGACCTCAGCTCGAGGGACGCCCCGCCCAATCAGCAACCCGCATCGACTCGAGGGACCTCAGCTCGAGGGGCGCCCCGCCCAATCAGCAACCCGCATCAGCATCAGCTCGAGGAAAACCTTCCACGTGTGTCAGCCATTATCTCTGCATTCGATGATAAGGTAGGATGTGGCGATTAGCCTTGAAAACGAGAGCTGGTAAACCGTGAAAAATGCGTTAAAATGTCAGAGGACGACTCGGTTATATGCTATAGACCCTAGTGTGTATGTGGTATAAAGGCTGGGACGAATTTCGAATTATAAATATGTTAAAATTAATGTTGAAATTACGGAGAGTCGCGATTCCCATTGAAACGGATTGCGCGGCAGTTAGCCTTGAAAACGAGTACTGGTAAATCGTGAAAAATGCGTTAAAATGTTAGAGGACGACTCGGTTATATGCTATAGACCATAGTGTGTATGTGGTATAAAGGCTGGGACGAATTTCGAATTATAAATGTTAAAATTAATGTTGAAATTACGGAGAGTCGCGAATTGCGCGGCAGTTAGCGTTCCAACCTTTCAAACCATCTGTTATCTTTCCTGTAAGTATCCATGAACATAAAAGTCACTTTAAGGGAGTAAACTGTAATGCTCGTTTAATGCAATGCTCGTTTAATGCTGTGTCGTGTCATTTGTTGTCATTGTAGATGTCTTTTGCAAATTTGAAGATGACGCCGTCGCATCAGTTGGTCCTGCGGGCCTCTGATGCGGCGGCAGCCTTCACCGCCGCCATGGGGCCACGCGGGACCCAGGCTACCGCCAGGGCCAAGAGGCCGGAGGAGGTGGAGAAGGAGGCCCGAGCCCGCGTCGTCTCCGAGGGTGGTGACCCTGGGAACCCCATGCTGGTGCTGGGCTGCCACAGCATCCAGCTGGGGAAGTACCAGGGTCAGACCTTCCGGTGGCTCCTGGAGAACGACGCGGGCTACGCCTGTCACCTGGTCGCCAGTCACCAGCGGGAGCGGGAGACTAGTGCCTCGTACAGCCCGCTCATGGCCAACAAGGACAGCCTCGCCCGCTACTCCTGCGCCCACCCCGCTTTTGCGGAGCATCTCAACCCCCCCACCCTGCCCGGGCGGGGGGGCGAGGCGCTTGTTGGCTTTGGGCTGCACAAGGAGGCCACCCTGAAGGACCTGTGCGACTCCAAGGAGAAGGAGCGTCAGAAGTAAGTCATATTGTGGTGAAGGGCAGTGGAGACGGTGCTGTGACATGTTTATAAGCGTGTCAACTCCTGGATCGTTGTCTTGCAGCTACGTCAAGTGGCTACGGCGGAAGACACCGCAGCCTGGGAGCGCCATGGACGTCGCCATTATGTACTTCTCGGGCCGAGACAAGGAGCGGTCGGCGGAGGCGGCTGCTACACCCCCTCCGCCCGCCAGCAGCAGCACCAGCAGCGGCCCCAGCACCACCACCAGCCAGGCCGCTGCTTCCACCGTGCTGCCGCCCCGCAAGCCGACCGCTCCCAATTTCAATTTTCTCGGCCGCGCACATTTCTTGTGCGCGGGCGTCCGATGGGCCCAGGGGAGCTGCAGGCCCAGATCAGGGAACCGATGACCCCACAAGCACGGCCTGCAGCTCCAGGTCGGTAGCTCTTTCTTTCTCTTTCACACAACGGAGGTTGAGTGCATACGATTTACTAACCGTTGCCCCCCCCCCCCCCCCCCAATAGCGGTGTCTTCCGTCAGAGACCAGCGCCCCTCGGTTACGCCGTGCGGGGAGGAGACGCCGTGCGGTCCCATGAGCCCTACCGGAAGGGGCGTGACTTCGCCACTCTATTTGAGAAATGCATCCCTGCCGGCGATTTTCATTGGTTTAGGAAATTATGGGCGGGACTATTTTGTCCCGCCCACGGACGCTCTGGCATCTACAGATACGAATACTTTTGCTACACATTTACCACCTAGACGTGGTGCAAAACAACCTGCAAAAAACCCCACAGCTGAGACTTGCAGGAGCAGATTCGAGCAATTGTAAAATGGATTTGTGCTCGCTCATTAAAATGCTGAATTAACATAGCGTTCATAGATGTGCAACTTCTGATGCATTACTTCAAATTTGGGTTTACGAATGCACACCTTTTGGGCATGTTCTCAGATTATGAAACACGGGTGTGCGAATGTGTTTTGCACCAACTGCGCTGCAATAATTGTAGCAAAAGGATTTATGCACCTGTAACACAGATTTGCGTACTCGTAGACCCTATTTTGTGTTTACAATGGTATAAAAAATATTTACGACTACAAATGTACTGTTACACATTTGTGACTTTAGAGTACACATGCAAAATAAATATATACGACTTCAAATTTACTGTGGCTTTAGTGTACGCATTCAAATTCTGCAGTTACAGGTGCTAAAGACTTTTGCTACAATAATACCTTCATAGTTTACTAGCTAATCCACATTTGGACCTAGCACCAGGACCTTAGCATACAACCCTAAACTCCAACCTAGCTAGCCTGGCTCACTCTCGCGCATCTGTGTTCGCGCTCGTGTGTGATTGCGCGTCCATGTACTTGGAATGGGTGGAGTCAGAGTCAGCGTTGAAGGAGAGGGGCTAGGACCATTTGAGTTGCGTATTTTCATCTGCTGGCGTATCGCAAATCCCATATCCAACCTTTAATGTAACTTTAAAAAAGTCATTTCGAGTCATCTGTGTCAAGTCTAAGTCAAGTCTCAAGTCATGAAGACCAGGTCAATGTCAAGTCGAGACTTTTATCAGTTTTAGTCAAGCAAGTCTCAAGTCCTCAAATTTGCGACTCGAGTCTGACTCGAGTCAAGTCATGTGACTCGAGTCCCCCATGTCTGGTATGTACAGTATAATGTCGCACTAACGTTACGGTCGAACACGGAAGCTCGACCAGAGTTTAGGAGGTCATTCTGAAGACGAAACTTAAATACTAACAGTCATCTTGTGTTTGGCGTTCTGTTCTCATTTCCTCTTCCTCTCCACTCATGCCGCTCTCCTCTCCGCAGAGACCACAGAAGCGGAAGATGTAACCTACGCAGGCGTCTCTGTGCTCCAGCGTCGGGGGCAGCGGAGAGAGGAGGGGGAGGGGGAGGTGGAGTACGGGGCGGTCAAGGTGGTAGACACTTCTCTCTCTGCATCTGAAGGCCACTTCGTTGAAGTCCTGTTTGTATTATTTTATTTGGTATTAATATTATTTGATTCTTCCTCTGTTGTTCTTGTCCATAGTCCACCAAATGTTGCTTAAAAACTGATACCAGCAAATAATTATGATAGCTTGAGTCTTGAAAGCACTGTTCTGCATACCTATTATAATACCCTTGCCCTGTTCCCCGCCTTATTTGTTGCCCTCTTTGTCAAGCATTTGAGTCCAATCGCTCTACTTCCCCATAGCAAATGTATTCTTATTAATAATTATCCTTGAAGATGCCCAGTAACACAGTACTGTTTAACAGAACCCTTTTAGTTCATTTGTGGTGAGTATAAAGTTTGCTCAGCGGATGCACCACTTCCACTTTTGCAATGACAGGTGTGCCTCATATGGGCTGGGTTGTGTGTTCCAGTGAACAGACTCCAGTCCTGGACTCCACTGAGACCACGCTGAGGTCGAGATGCTCATCATGGGGGCTGTGCTGCTGTTACTAATCGGTGTGGCTGATGGTGAGATCTTTATGGCATTATAACTGTTATTAATCTTTATGTGTTTATGTAAATTAGTATATGTATATTATAAATCTATTTGTATTTATGTCATTTTTATCAGCTATGGTCTTCTAGTCATTGTTTAAACATAAGTAGTTGTTTTTCCATATTTGTTTGGTTCAAACAATCATTTTGGTCATACTTTTATTTGGAGTAAATTTAGTTTATTTAATTTCGAATATTAGATATATTGTTAGGGTGGGTACTAACCCACAACGTGAGGTTTTTCATTTTGATGAATGTATGTGATGACAATTAAATCAAAAAAATAAAAATAAATAACGTATGTTTCAGCCTCTACATTTAGTAGTACAATGTCTGCTCTCTGCAATAGTTTTATTTAAAATTCCATCCCTCTTTAGTAATAGTAATAAGAGAGTTATTATACAGTGAGAGGTGGTCTCCTTATCTCAGTGAGATATATCTCCTGTATTGTTTCACTCTCTCGTCTGTAACCCTCCAGGCGTGAAGACCTTCTGTGACGCCACACAGCCACACATCACGACCCAGTGCTTTGGCTCTCTGGGAGGAACCGTTGAGGTCCTGCTGCCTAAGACCTCACAAGATGATATCTACAGACTGAAGAAAAACAATGTTACGATTTTACCAGACCGCAGTCAGACAACAAACATTCGATATTCATTTAATGTCAGTACTGGAATGTTTACTATTAAGGAATTCAACAGGACCGACAAGGGTACATACTGGATGGAAGTTCATGATCAGAGTGGAACTGAAATATCAAAGACACAGTTTCACTTATCCATTCAAGGTGAGTTAATATATAAATTCCATCAATGGTAACCGATCAATAGTAAATGCGTATAACATGCTGTGTTTCTGTTTTCAATAGATGTATTGCACTTATGGTTTTTATGTGAAAAAGTAGATTTTAGTATTTTACAAGTCCTCATAGTCAACAATTTACACTACAACAAATGGTAGTGGAATTGTTAACAGATTGCTATAGAAATAGCTGCTGAAAGGCCATATTTGGAAATGCAATACTGCCCATAGTGGCTAAACTCAGTAACTACAGTTGGTGTCCTTTTTTTTTTACTTTGTCTTGCATTATAGATATCCAGTGAAAGTGATGTATTTAACCTATATTATGTAATATTTGCATTTTACATTTTCCCTCTCATAGTAATAGTTATAAGAGTTAGTAATGGAGTAAATAGTGTAGTCTGTGAATCTGAGTGAGATATATCTCCTGTATTGTTTTACTCTCTCGTCTGTAAACCTCCAGGCGTGAAGACCTTCTGCGACGCCACACAGCCACACATCACGACCCAGTGCTTTGGCTCTCTGGGAGGAACCGTGGAGGTCCAGCTGCCTACTCACTCCCCACATGAGCATTGCTACACACTGAAGAAGAACAAGGTCCCGATAGTTGAGGGCGAAATCAAGTTAACAGACCCCCGATATTCATTTAATGTCAGTACTGGCGTCTTTACCATAGCGGACCTCAAGAAGACAGACTATGATGCATATTCACTTGCAGCACATAATGGTGTTGAAATAGCAACTAAACTTTTATCCATTCAGGGTGAGTAACTACATCAATATTACACATTTGCTACGTGGTGGTCCAATTGTTGTTAACAGGATTACAGATCAGAGGGAAACAGCAGATTAAACCCCAGTCATAAAGGATTAATTAGATCAAGTGTACTTTAATTAACATGAAAACCATGGTGAATTTATATAAATCAAATCTAACAATATATAAAAAAATATGTGTCAACATTCAACATTTAGTCGGACAATGTCTCCTCTCTGCAATGGCCCATGTTTTATTCATTATAAAAGTGAGAGTAGATCTTATCTCCTCTGTAAACCTCCAGGTGTGAAGACCTTCTGTGACGCCACACAGCCAAACATCATCACCCAGTGCTTTGGCTCTCTGGGAGGAACCGTGGAGGTCCAGCTGCCTAAGACCTCACAAGACCATCGCTACGTACTGAAGAAAAACAAAGTTACAATAACAGGCAACATTCGCTATTCATTTAATAGCGACACCAAAATATTTATGATAATGGACATCAACGCGTCAGACGGGGGTACATACTCAATGGAAGTACTGGATAAGAATGAAGCTCAAGTAAAAAATACAACATTTTATTTATCACTTCAAGGTGAGTGACAACATTACAGTAACTTGACATAAAAGTAATTTGATTTGTGGTCTAACTATTCATGAACAGGAATACAGATTAGAGGAAAACAGCAGGTTCGACACCATTAAGGATTATTTGAAGATATTATGTATATTTTCATTTATATTGAAATGAAATAAAACAATAATACATATTGTATGTTTCAATATTGTTCATATGTTCTGCAATAGTTCATATGTTATTCTAAATGTCCATCCCTGTTATAGTACTAGTAAGAGATTTGATGTAGTAAAAGTGAGAGTAGATCTGTGTATCTCAGTGAGATGTATCTCCTGTATTGTTTTACTCTCTCTTCTGTAAACCTCCAGGTGTGGAGACCTTCTGTGACGCCACACAGCCACACATCACGACCCAGTGCTTTGGCTCTCTGGGAGGAACCGTGGAGGTCCAGCTGCCTAAGACCTCACAAGATGATATCTACAAACTGAGGAAAAACAATGTCCCGATTGTAAAGTACAAAAGTCAGACAAAAAACGTTGATTATTCGTTTAACGTCAGCACAGGAATATTTACCATAAACGACATCAACAGGACAGAGGATGGTACATATTCAATTGAAGCACAAAATAGAAATGGAATTAATTTATCAAACATACAATTTCATTTATCCATTCAAGGTGAGTAGCTTTATCAATATTTCAGTAACATTTGATGCTTCATCTAATGATTGGTAAACAAAATTAAAGATAAGAGTGAAGCGTTTAACATCAGTTATTAAGGATAATTCAGACATTAACCTCTGACTTCATAGCTCTTATAGAAACACTGTTGGCTCTCAGGCTCCATGTTAACATGATTGGTAACGGCACATGCCATACTGTGCTTTGTGACTGTTTTTAAGGCCTTTTCTATACTCTTTAAAGTTTAAACAGTCCCTCTGCCCATCTATTATTAATGGTGTCAACATTTGATGTAAGGAGGGGGCTCTTGCTACTGCCCGATTTGTGTATGTCGGCATAAAATATGTAAAGTACAGTAAACTAGTTAGTCTGGGAGTAGGAGCAGGGGGGTTAAAGGGTGGATACTTTATATTATAATTGTATGAAGTTAAGTTTCTATGAGTGAATAACAGAAGGTTTCTGTTCAGTCAAACTGTGAGACTCACCTCCTCAGTCGGTTTCCCTTAGCCCCGGTCTCCTCTCCCCTCCTGTCCCGGGAGTGTCTGTCCCGGGGACAGCAGAGGGTGACCTGCTCTGCCGGGGGGGACGGACTCCACTACAGCTGGAGTCTAGACGGACTCCCGCTGAACGACCCGCGTCTCCTCTCCGGACCCAGTAGCGCTAGTGACGTCACTCTGGAGCCGGGCCGGTCGGGACTGCTCACCTGCTCGGTCCGCAACAACGTGAGCCACGCCGCGGCTAACATCACCTTGTCTGTGTGTGACGGTGAGTGACAAACACAACGAGGGAAATGAATGAATGGAGCTTGGATTCAGTAGCAGTTGATTCATCACATGACCGGTCACCACCATTGTCTCTCATAGGGTTCATAGATGTCAACCGTACATCTAATGGAACACATATATCACAGTGGGTGCACAGAGACAACGTTACCTTATGCTCTGAGACAGCTGTTGGACCAGGCTTCAAAATAATGGGTAAGCAGACTAACCCATAGATAAATAAAAACCCATATATATGTAAATGAATAGCTGTAAATCATATTTATTCATAAATATGTGTAAATATCGTTGTTCACTGTGCCATACTTTTCTGTGTCAAGAGCTCATCTCTATAGTCGCTGCTTCCCTGTCAGCGATGGCTCTGCTCCTGATAGTAGCATTGAGAGCCTATTGCGCAAAAAAACACAAAACCTCAAAAGGTATGAATCCCCTTTGCTGCGTCGTCCTTAACAATGCACAGTATAATGTCGCACTAACATTACGGTCCGACATGAGGTCATTCTGAAGGCGATACTTCAATAATAACTCTCGTTTCCTCATTTGCTCTTCCTCTCCATTCGTGCCGCCCTCCTCTGCCCAGGCACCACAGAAGCGGAAGATGTAACCTACGCAGACGTCTCTGTGCTCCAGCGTCGGGGGCAGCGGAGAGAGCAGGGGGAGGGGGAGGGGGAGGTGGAGTATGCGGCGGTCAGGGTGGCTCCAGGCCCCGGGCGGACGCTGGAGACCAATGTGGACGAGTGTGTGTACGCTCAGCCCCGGAGGAAGAGGCCCTGAGAGCTGTCAACACCCAGAAGGACGCGTAGACAGCGCTTTAGCCAGAGGGCCAGCAGCCTGTTGACCTTTGACCTGCCAGGGACACTTCTCTCTCTGCATCTGAAAGGCCACTTCGTTAAACTCCTGTTTTGAGAATGTTTGTATTTTTTATTTTATTATTAATATTCCTCTCTTCCTCTCTTGTTCTCTTCCATACTCCATAAAATGCTTAAAAACTGATGCCAGCATATAATAATGGTAGCTTGAGTCCTGAAAGCACTGTTCTGCATACTATTATTATAACTAGTATTTACTTAATATTATTCTGCATGTGTAACTATCATGTTATATAACTAGTATATAATATATTATACTATTCTGCATGTGTATTCTGCATCAACTATTATTATTTTTTTTGCAAAACTATGCAAATTGACGTATGTAAATGTAACAGGGTGTGTTATATCCTTGAAATTATAATTACACAATTGCCTTTTGTTTTTCTGTATTACCTGAAGTTTAGCTTTCCATGCCGCCTTAAGCTCTATTTTATTTATTTTTTTGATTTGGCTCCACCTCCTACTATACTCCCGCCCACATTCCAGAGAACCCGATAAGTTTCCCGCGCCCCCTGCCCTCTTCCCTTTGTCGCGATACCCTTGGGAAGAGGTGTGTACATTTATATTGTAATCAAATCTTTGACCATCTTATAATTTATCATTATTTATATTAGTTATTTTGATTATATATTGTTTAATTGGAAGTCTGGGGTTTATAATCATCCATAGTTATTAGATAGATTTCTGTGTTATGGGGAACTTTGTGTTTTGTGTATGTACTAGCATATAACTGACCCTCGTGTAGTCATGCTAGTTCCCCTTCCCCCCCTGTGTGTTTCGTAGAGTTGGAGTAAGGGCACAAGGGCTAAGGAAGCTATTTGTGTATGTGTGTATTCAGGTATGTCTTTTATTCCTTTTATTTCAATCATTTCTGTGGTAATATTGTATGTAGTGTGCCCTTTGTCGCGATACCCTTGGGAAGAGAGTTGGAGTAAGGGCACAAGGGCTAAGGAAGCTATTTGTGTATGTGTGTATTCAGATCGAATAAATGGACGTCGGAGTGCCCGAGTCCAGACACATCGTGGGTCACGTCATTTATTGCTAGAAAGAAACACAACGCAGAACGAACCGGTCACATAAATACCTTACATCCCCCCCACACACAGACACTCATCTATTACATAGTTACATACTTTCTCCAATAAACATACAAAATTGAAAATAAAAGACAATCTCATAGAATATAGACCTTTGTGAACTAAAAGAGAACAGAACCATTCAAGTAATTTCTAACTTTAATAGTTGACACCTCTGCAGATAGAGTCAAGGCCGTTTCATGGGAACCAACCGGTTCTCTGCCATCTCTAACTTCCCCCTTATGGTTCAGATTGCCCTGATAACACAAACCCTAACAACTAGACTTATAGGCAAGGGTCAACCAGCAATGAATGAATCACATTGCAGCACATTGGCAGTGAAAACATGACGGAGATACAGGTTTATTTTCTGTTTTTTACATTAGCGTACTCATTTAGCAGATGCTTTTATCTATAGTGATGTAAATTATCATTCATAAGTAGGAAGGCATCTTGCAGTGGAATTTGAACCCTGAACCATTTGGCTGGGAGTCCAACACCATGACCTCCGCACTGCCCAAGGATGTGTCGAACCCTCCCCTGTCAGACTGCCCTCCTGTTGATGAACCCTCACCTGTCAGACTGCCCTCCTGTTGATGAACCCTCTCCTGTCAGACTGCCCTCCTGTTGATGAACCCTCCCCTGTCAGACCGCCCTCCTGTTGATGAACCCTCTCCTGTCAGACTGCCCTCCTGTTGATGAACCCTCTCCTGTCAGACCGCCCTCCTGTTGATGAACCCTCTCCTGTCAGACAGCCCTCCTGTTGATGAACCCTCCCCTGTCAGACTGCCCTCCTGTTGATGAACCCTCCCCTGTCAGACCGCCCTCCTGTTGATGAACCCTCTCCTGTCAGACTGCCCTCCTGTTGATGAACCCTCTCCTGTCAGACCGCCCTCCTGTTGATGAACCCTCTCCTGTCAGACTGCCCTCCTGTTGCTGAACCCTCCCCTGTCAGACTGCCCTCCTGTTGATGAACCCTCTCCTGTCAGACCGCCCTCCTGTTGATGAACCCTCTCCTGTCAGACTGCCCTCCTGTTGATGAACCCTCTCCTGTCAGACTGCCCTCCTGTTGATAAACCCTCCCCTGTCAGACTGCCCACCTCCATGAAGCCCCTCACCCCGTTCCCCGCCTTTACTTATTTTTTACCCTCAGTAAATTCCCTAATAATTGACCCTCTGTGTCAGTGTCTGTCTTTGTTGAGCATTTTGGTCCACTCGCTCTACTTCCCCATTACAAATGTCTTCGTATTAATAATTATTGCATCTAGATGCCCAGTAACACTGTACTGTTTAACAGAACTGTGTTTCCTAGTAAAGTATTGGCCCTTTTAGTTCAGTTGTGGTGAGGATAAAGTTTGCTCAGCGGATGTACCACTTCCACTTTAGCAACATGTGTGTCTCATATGGGCTGGGTTGTGCACTCTAAAAAGTCATTCAGGGCCTCAGTATATATCACAATAATAAAAAAGTATATTATCTTAATAAAATCTCTGAAAATCACAAAACTGATTATTTGAGTTGGACATATCAAAATAAATGCTTAAAAATCCAACAGTTAATTTTGAATCATATTTACATCTATTATTTAAGTTTATTTAAGAAAAGAAATTAGTATTTGACAAACAAATTATAATTTTAAGATATCCATAATATTTTAAGTAAATACCAGTCAGAATATTTGAGTATGGAGCACTCATACCAATCGGTTTCAAGAACTTTAATTATTACTCACTCTAATTCAATAGTCTTCATCTCTAACAACAACTTAAGAAATTTAGTAGTTTTTTAAGCAGAACGTCATGCCACAATTTGCGCGCAAAAACTGTGGAATCATGGGATATCTATTCTACCCTGCTTTTTGCATGAAGCTAGCAACAGAACACTCTGAGACGCCCGGTGAAAATCACTTGGAGGACTCCATACGCCGGTAAGTAGAGCACTAGCAAATTGTAATTAAATTGCGACCCTGTCTTCCCGCACATAAACTTTATTGTTTGTTTTTCTATATAATGTCAGCACCATGCTGTTGTACATATGCTAACTTCGTTAACAGATTCCTAGCCACCAAACTGCTCAGCTAACATACAGTTTATACAGCTAACGTCACCAAAATGGGTGTAAAATGACTAATTTATTCGTATTTTAGCATTAACAGTAGGCCGAGGCTTTCCTGAACGTGTAGGTCTATCATTTATGTGACTTCTCTCCCACTCGCGAGGGAAACTGGTTTGTCTGCTTCCCTGCAGAAATGTTCCTCCTGTTTAACGTTGCAGTTAAACAGGTCTGTAGCACGAAATTTGTGGTCATGGGAGACTTTTATGTTTTTATTGTTTAGATTTGTTCTCTGCTCCCACACGCTGGCGTCATTAGTGTGGATGCCTGAGAGCATTCGACTTGTAAAATTCTTTTACCGTTTTTAAACTTATCACAGCTTAAAGTTGAGCAGGTTTTTACTCCAAATCTGCGTTTAACATTGGTGTGTATTGCGCCTGCAACGGCTGAAAAGGCGCGAGTGAAAGGCGCGCCGTACCATAGGAAAACAATGATTTTGCTAGCGACGCTTTTGCCTTCAGTGTGCACGGCCCCCTACACGATCAGGGAAGCCTCGTGCTACTGGTGGTGGTGAAACGGATCAGTGTGTCCACGGTTCGGTTCAGATAACCGTTTTGGGCCTCGGTTTCGGATACGGTTCGGATTAGGATCGTGTCCGTGATAGTAAAAAGGCGGACTTTTTTTTGACGGAGGGTTTGGGGGAGAAACACAAAAATGAATGAGACCCACAGGCTATTTGCAATGTGTTAATTGACTGCAATCAGACAACTTGCAAGGCTTTTTTGTGCAATAAATGTTCCCTAAATGCATTTGAAAACATGGTGCACTGAGTGTAACATGTAAGGGATAACGGCCGACGAGGCTTAGAACTCTGGCGACGAGCGCAGCATGAAGCCAGAGTTGCCTCTACCTGTCCATTATTTCCATCGAACCGGTCGACCTCGAAGGCCGTTATCCCGCTTATCACCCGTTTGTATTTATCTCCCGTATATTTAGAATATAATTGTATCAATTACTTTCTTTAAATTTAGGAATCGTGCGCTTGAACTTCAGAAAACAACCTATTACAGCTACCGTTGGGCTGAAGGGAGGGGCGGGAAAAGTCTCATTGGCTCGGGCAGCACTGGAGAGAATGCATTCCGCTGGGTCCTAAACACCCTTTTGTATCGGACGTAGGCTACAGTAGGCAAAATACGCTACATAAGGCAATGCCTTCATGAAACCGAAATCCGCGGATCTCCAGAATGCTCCGAACTGTGGTAAACGAACCGAACGGATTCGGATACAATTCGAATCCGCTGCAGGCCTAGGTTTGGCCGTAAATCTACTTTCTCTGTCGGGAGGTTTCTGCCATTAATTAATGCATCATTTTGATAGATCTGTCTTATAAAACATTTAATGTACATGAATGGAAATGGTATTAAATCAGTCTTTTTGCTCCGTATTGTAACACTGTTTTTGTATCATCCTTTTTAAGGTGTGCCTCATGAGATGGCAATGCAAACTCTGCACATTTGAGGATTCTTCAAGAGGGGAGCTTCTCAAGCATTATCGCGTCAAGCACGGTACTTTTGGTCGTGGCTATTCTGTACCCTGTCTTCATTTAAGCTGTCCTTGCTCCTTCAAGACTTGGGGTGGCCTGCGTACACACTTGTCTAGATCCCACAATTCACAGGAAACTGAAGAGTGTGAAGGTGTGCAATCTTTCAGATGTCAAATTTGCAACTCATTTCATCCTAGTACAAAAGACTATTTTCAGCATATTAATTCCCACTTGAAAAGACATGAAACCATAGAATGTGCTTTTAACGGATGTGATTTCAAGACAAACATATATGGGACTTATGCAACACACAGAAGTAGAAAACACAAGTCACAAAAATATCATCTCTTCCATTAGACATACTTGATACAGGAATACAGCAGTCTTTCAAGGCAGTTTATCCAACACAAACCTCTGTGAATTTGACCAATGTGGCCATACTCCATGGAACTAAATATGCTGCTGGGATGGTTTTGCCTTATGGGTCAACTGGTGGTATATCTGATTTTGTTATGATTTCACAGATTGTTATTGTCGATGGCAGTGTCAGTTTCATTGTGAAAATGCTTAACAGCTGGTATGATGAACATTTTAGGGCATTTATGTTAGACCACTCTGGGAAAATGACCCTGGTACAGCAGAGTGAACTTGGGGACACATATCCCTTGACAGCATATTTTGTGGAAGGAAAACTCATGGTGACATTGAAACGTCACATTATTTGCCAGTGTTAGGTGATGAGTTTGACTCTTTAATGTCTTAACACCTTGCTTCCTTCCTTCAGAGTAATTTCTTTCTCTTTCTGTCAAGATGGATTTCGTTGCATTGAAGGTTATTATAGAACAACGGAGTGAGAAGCTTACACTGTACTCAGGAATACCCAGCACTGTAGAACAGTTACATGAGACAGTAAAAGAGACATTTGGACTCATTGAGGATTTTACCCTGCATTACCTGGATGAGGACTTTGGTGATTACTTCACTCTGCATTCTACCAACCAGATTAAACACAAGGGGACAATCAAAGTGGTGATGATTCCATCGGTAGTTCTTACATTGACTGCTTTGACTGAAAACCAGACAGATATAATGAATGACAGTTTAAGCTCTGCTACTGATGCAACGCCAGATTCCCAGACAGATGCCTCATCAGTGTCTTCACAAGACATCCTATCCCCACGTAGAAGCCCTCAGACGACAACATGGCCAAATCAAATCATCATTCCACTTTTCTCTGTGGCAACAGAGACAGTACTGATGAATGCCAATGAAGAGTTTGTCAAAGATCGTACTGTGCTGAACAATTCTCGGATCCGATCTGAAATCATGGAAAAATTAGCTGACTACATGTACAGCTACACACCCTACCCCACAGGCCTTCAGATAGGTGAGGTGGCAGAGGCTTTAGTCAGAAAGCATCCATGCCTGACAGAGCTAGGCAGTCGTAATGGATGGCTTGGATGGATGTACAGTCTTAAATACAAGATGGGAAATTACAGGTCGAAGCTCCGAAGCCTTGGATTTCCTGAGGTTGTCTGCAACTCACTTAAGAACAAGCACCCGGATGACAGGTCTGCTGCAAAGAATATAAAGAAAGCACGGAAAGGAGAAGTGGTGTTTCTCCCACACTATCCTGCGGGAGACAGTAAGGAACAACAAGAGCTGGACCGAAACCAACTAATTACTGAATCAAAGAAGAGAGAGAGCACAGTCGTCAAGGACTTGATGTGCAGAACTTTTGCACATAGGAGACATGAGGTTGTCACCCTACAGATGAGCATCAGTGACATCAAGGACAGATGGCCCGCCTTGTTTGATGTCTCGCAAGTGAGTAATTGGAATTGTTGTTACAGAGTGGTCAACACATATTGTGGACTGAACCTGCATGTTTCACAGTTACACACTCATTAGTTAGACCTGTGTCATCTAATGCATTCAAATACAACAGCTCTGCCACATATACATTTTCAGTTTTTGTTGACATTGTCAGAAAAGTGATTATTATACTTTGTTTATTATTGAGGTTGTTGTGGGTGGTGCTGGAGTGCAATACATTGAAAAGTGTTCCTAATATTTTGTCCCCCTCAACTAGGGCCCGACCGATATTGATTTTTGAGTGCCGATGCCGATTATTTTCAGAGAAAAATTACGATTACGATTTAATCGGCCGATTAAAAAAAAACAAAAAAAAAAAACACATAGAAAACGTAGTTTTTGATACCTTAAATATACTTTAAACACTTTTGACGAATATGTGAATTGAATGCAGAACCTTTGAGTGTTTTAGAATACATTTACAGTCAAAAATGAGTGTAATGTAAAATGTAAAATAAATAACTAACTCCCAATGTGCTGCGCTCGTGAGCAGTGACTAACACGTGCGTGCTGAGCAGTATGGTCTCACCGTTAGAGTCTACAGTATAACAAATTAACATGGCCTGGGACCTAAAGAAAAACAGGCACAACATGCTCAAACAACGCGTCTTGTGTACATTGGTGAGGTGAGCGCGCAGCTGCCTGAGCGAGCGTGCTTTCATGTTGTACGGTAAAATTCAATCTCCTCTTTTTTACTCCAGCTAAAGTTGTTAGTTAGCAAGGCGAGTAGGAGCGCAATCTGCAGGATACTAATGGCAATAACATTTATAAAAAAAAAATAATAAAAAAAAAATCGGTTGTAATCGGCGTCTTTTTGGCCGATGCCGATTATTTTCAAAAAGGCTATAATCGGCCGATTAAATCGGCAGGCCGATAAATCGGTCGGGCCCTACCCTCAACGTATGTTAATGGATGGACAAAAGTATAAGGACACCGCTCAATATAATGCACTCCAATAAACATTATCCACAATGTCCTCAATGATAAACAAAGTATAATAACCACCTTTTTGACAATCTCAACAAAAACTGAAAATGTATGTGTGGCAGAGCTGTTGTATTTGATTGCATTAGATTGCACAGGTGTACCTAATCAAGTGGTTGGTGACTGTACATCCTATTAAAAATGATAATGGAACAGTCTTGCATCCTATTCATCTCAGTATGGACTTACGTGTTTGCTGAATGACAACAGATGAGTCACCAGTTCTTTTTTTTCTTTTCTCATCTCTCTCTTTCAGGTTAGCGCAGTTTCAGAGGATCACCACACTGAATCTTGAGCCAAAATTCATGGCAATGTTGGACTTCTATGCACCTAAACTGCTGTCCTTGTTTCAAACGAAGAAAGGTGCTGCAGGAGAGAGACATCGGGCACAAATGAGTGTTCTACTTAAGGTATTAAACCTGTCTCATTCACGTTTCTCTCCTTTAAGCTAATTACCATCAATAATTACATATTCATATCCTAATCAGATAACTTATCTTTATCCCCACCGACTCTCTCTTATGCCTTCTCCTATCCTCAAGCCTTCCTTAACAGTTCTTGCTTTTTCTTCCTTAGTTTTCTGTCCCTCAATCTCTCACATCCTCTGCACACCATTTTACATGTTTTGGTTTATTCTTACATCACCACACTCCAACTCCAGTTCAATTTTTCTAACGTAAATTCTATTGAAAGCTTTGACTCAAGTCAAGTTTGCCTCTGCTTGAATGTGTAGTTTTGCATTGTATTAACATTTTGAGGCTTTCTGTTCTGCAGAGTGGAATCCCCATTCAACAGACCCGTGAGGTTGTCATCCGATGTCTCATCAATCATTTGGGAGAAGATGCCAGTGCCTTGTTCAAGGACTTTGAGGTTAGTATAATACTTAATTGTTTTCATGATTTTTAACAATTCCCTGCAGTACGTTTGTTTTTTCCTTACCGCACACAAAGAAGAAGCAGCTTTCATAGTGTAAACCAGCTGTGGACATCAGATACTGTACGAGTCAATTTTGTTTGGAGAGAGAAATTTATTATATGGAAGCATTAATTAGTTATTTTGTCTGTGAGATCAAAATCAAATTTGGGACCACCACAGTAGTATTGTTTAGTTTGTCCACTTTATGTCCTGCTATGCTCTTATGTTGGTAGGTGGTATTTGTCTTGCGACATGCAGGTTGAGAGTGAGTTCTAAACTCAAGTTATCTTTACAATGTCTGCAGGATGCTGCTGATGGATCTGCCAGTGTTCAAGAGGAGTTGGCAGAAGAGGTCATGAAGATTTACCTGCTGCGGAAACAAGATGGGTCATTGGATGTTGGGATTGTCATTGAGGGCAACACTGTCCTCAGCAGTCTTGGAGATGTTAGCAGGGCCTGCTGCTATCTCTTGGGACTGATGTACGTGTTTGATCTGCAATACCCCAAGAACCTCAAACATAGTTTTGAGGTATTCCAGAAAGTACTGCTGGAGCTGGATTCTGGAAACCTTTCCAACAAGGTTCAGAGACTAAAGAATTACCTCTGTATGTAGCGACTGGCTACTGTTCAGCAAGATGCTCTCTTAGTGAGGGATTTTTTCATTGGCAAGTCTGAAGTTTAGCTGATGTACTGTTGTCTTAATGTTTACATAAGACTTAAGGTTTCCATTCATAGTGAAATTGCATGTTGGACTGTTCTTGTTTTCTGATGTGGAACTTTAATGTGAAATATCACTGTTTTTGGTGCATTTCTGGAGGATGCAAAATGTTGTCCTTGGTGCATTTTAGACATGCTAAATGTCATTCTTCTGTTCAGACCAACCAGACCAGTCACACCCCCTGAGGGACTCATTATGGCTCCTGGTCACCGCCTGGTAGAGAGTTCAGTTAAAGCAACAAAAAGAAAACAGATACATATGGAGGATGTAGCTATTTGTCTTTACTCAGACCCAGGAAGTGAAACATAAAGACAAGAAAGACTAGTATAAGTATATTCATGTAAAGATGCTTTAAAAGAGTTTTGATTGGTTTGGCAATGCACTTTGACTGTTGGAACTTGCAACTCAATTAGCTGAATGTAATTATAGTTATTGTATAACATGGTAGACATTTATTCATTCTTGGTGCATTCAGCCTGATGCTCACATGGACACTGTCACATGCTCACTGGCGAGATTAAACCATGTTAAAATAAAATAGATAATATACCATGAGTTGTAATGCCAGTTGAGATTTCCTGGTTGAGACCCCTTATTAAGAGTTCAACTGTTTTTATAGCATGGACATTTTAACATGTTATTTGCAAAGATAAACTGTTGGATTTAAACTTCATGGACATTTTAACATGTCATTTGCAAAGATAAACTGTTGGATTTAAACTTGATTAGATTAGATTAGATTAGATTCAACTGAGGGGGTCTCAACCTGGAAATCTCAACTGGCATTACAACTCATGGTATATTATCTAGTTTCTTTTAACATGGTTTATTCTCGCCAGTGAGCATGTGACAGTGTCCATGTGAGCATCACGCTGAATGAACCAAGAATTAATAAATGTCTACCATGTTATACAATAACTATAATTACATTCAGCTAATTGAGTTTGGATTTAAACTTGATGATTTATAATTGTCAAAACAGACAAATAAATGTTTACTTAAAAATGTTGATGTGTGTAGAATTGCTTTGTTTATTATTTTGTTTCATATATTGACTTGAAGTACTCATAGATTAAAGAGTAAATACTTAAAAAATAAGTTAATGTAACATATTTATTCTGATATTTGATAGTCCAGTATGAATTACATTATGTTAAAAAAAATTAAGTAAATGTAGCAGATTTGTTTTGTTAAATAATAATCAAATTTTCAGTTGCATCTACCTAACATTTTAATTATATCTACTCATTGTTTTGAGTGGTTTGAACTTAGGGTTACTATTGCATAGACTTAAAATTTTAATTATATCAACTCAATTTTTTTATTTCATGGTACTCAATGTAGTTGTTCAGATCTGCTAATATTTTATAAGTACATTTACTTAATCCATAAGGTAAATCTAAATGATTTCACAGATTTCAAATTTACTCAATATTTTAAGTGTAAAAATGTTACACAGATTAAATTGAGTAGAGCATAGTTACATTTTTTAGAGTGTGTGTTCCTGTGAACAGACTCCAGTCCTGGACTCCACTGAGACCACACTGAGGTCGAGATGCTCAACATGGGGGCTGTGCTGCTGTTACTAATTGGTGTGGCTGATGGTGAGATCTTTATGGCATAATAACTGTTTTAATTATATATATTACTGTTGTATTTATCTCATTTTTGTCAGCTATGGTATTCTAGTAATGGTTTAAACATAAGTAGTTGTTTTTCAATATTTGTTGGGTTCAAACAATCATTTTGGTCATACTTTTATTTAGAGTAAATTGAGTTAATTTACTTTCGAATATTAGATATATTGTTAGGGTGGGTACTAACCCACAACGTGAGGTTTTTTTCATTTTTATGAAATCATATGTATGTGAAAAAGTCAGCTAAAAAGTAATAAAATAATCTATGTTTCCGCCTCTACATTTAGTAGTACAATGTCTGCTCTCTGCAGTCGTTACTATTTCATTCAAATTTCCATCCCTCTTTAGTAAAAGTAATAAGAGAGTTATTATACAGCGAGAGGTGGTCTGTGTATCTCAGTGAGATATATCTCCTGTATTGTTTTACTCTCCTCTGTAAACCTCCAGGTGTGGAGACCTTCTGTGACGCCACACAGCCAAACATCACGACCCAGTGCTTTGGCTCTCTGGGAGGAACCGTTGAGGTCCTGCTGCCTAAGACCTCACAAGATGATATCTACAAACTGAAGAAAAACAATTACCAGATTTTACCAGACCGCAGACAGACAACAAACATTCGATATTCATTCAATGTCATTACTGGAATGTTTGCTATCAAGGAATTCAACAGGACAGACAAGGGTACATACTGGATGGAAGTTCATGATCAGAGTGGAAACGAAATATCATTCAACCTATTTCGCTTATCCATTGAAGGTGAGTTAATATATACATTCCATCAATCGTAAGCGATCAATAGTAAGGGCGTTTAACCACGGCCGGAGTGGGACCCTTTATCAGCCCTGGGGTTTCAGGCCCGGGGGGGGGGAAGACCTTCTGCGACGCCACACAGCCACACATCACGACCCAGTGCTTTGGCTCTCGGGGAGGAACTGTGGAGGTCCTGCTGCCTAAGACCTCACAAGATGATATCTACAGACTGAAGAAAAACAATGTCACGATTGTAGAGTACAAAAGTGAGACAAAAAACGTTGATTATTCATTCAACGTCAACACAGGAATATTTACCATAAACGACATCAACAGGACAGAGGATGGTACATATTCAATTGAAGCACAAAATAGAAATGGAATTGATTTATCAAACATACAATTTCATTTATCAATTCAAGGTGAGTAGCTTTATCAATATTTCAGTAACATTTGATGCTTCATCTAATGATTGGTAAACAAGATTACAGATAAGAGCGAAGTGTTTAACATCAGTTATTAAGGATAATGTACATTAACCTCTGACTTCATAGCTCTTATAGATACACTGTTGGCTCTCAGGCTCCATGATAACATGATCGGTAACCTCACAAGTACACCTATGTACTCTTTAAACAGTCCCTCTGCCCATTTATTAGGTTAATGCTGTCAACATTTAAAGAGGGGGCATTTGCTATGCCCAATTTGTGTTGGCCTATGTCGGCATGAAATATGTAAAGTACAGTAAACACTAGTTAGTCTGGGAGTAGGAGCAGGGGGGTTAAAGAGGTGGATACTTTATATTATAATTGTATGAAGTTAAGTTTCTATGAGTGAATAACAGAAGGTTTCTGTTCAGTCAAACTGTGAGACTCACCTCCTCAGTCGGTTTCCCTTAGCCCCGGTCTCCTCTCCCCTCCTGTCCCGGGAGTGTCTGTCCCGGGGACAGCAGAGGGTGTCCTGCTCTGCCGGGGGGGACGGACTCCACTACAGCTGGAGTCTAGACGGACTCCCGCTGAACGACACGCGTCTCCTCTCCGGACCCAGTAGCGCTAGTGACGTCACTCTGGAGCCGGGCCGGTCGGGACTGCTCACCTGCTCGGTCCGCAACAACGTGAGCCACGCCGCGGCTAACATCACCTTGTCTGTGTGTGACGGTGAGTGACAAACACAACGAGGGAAATGAATGAATGGAGCTTGGATTCAGTAGCAGTTGATTCATCACATGACCGGTCACCATTGTCTCTCATAGGGTTGATATATGTAAACTGTACATCTAATGGAACACATATATCACAGTGGGTGCACAGAGACAACGTTACCTTATGCCCTGAGACAGCTGTTGGACCAGACTTCAAAATAATGGGTAAGCAGACTAACCCATAGATAAATAAAAACACATATATATGTAAATGAATAGCTGGAAATCATATTTATTTATAAATATGTGTAAATATCGTTGTTCACTGTGCCATACTTTTCTGTGTCAGAGCTCGTCTCTATAGTCGCTGGTTCCCTGTCAGCGATGGCTCTGCTCCTGATAGTAGCATTGAGAGTCTATTGCGCAAAAAAGCACAAAACCTCAAAAGGTATGAATCCCCTTTGCTGCGTCGTCCTTAACAATGCACAGTATAATGTCGCACTAACATTACGGTCAGACATGAGGTCATTCTGAAGGCGATACTTCAATAATAACTCTCGTTTCCTCATTTGCTCTTCCTCTCCATTCGTGCCGCCCTCCTCTCCCCAGGCACCACAGAAGCGGAAGATGTAACATACGCAGACGTCTCTGTGCTCCAGCGTCGGGGGCAGCGGAGAGAGCAGGGGGAGGGGGAGGTGGAGTACGGGGCGGTCAGGGTGGCTCCAGGCCCCGGGCGGACGCTGGAGACCAATGTGGACGAGTGTCTGTACGCTCAGCCCCAGAGGACGAGGCCCTGAGAGCTGTCAACACCCAGAAGGACGCGTAGACAGCGCTTTAGCCAGAGGGCCAGCAGCCCGTTGACCTTTGACCTGCCAGGGACACTTCTCTCTCTGCATCTGAAAGGCCACTTCGTTAAACTCCTGTTTTGAGAATGTTTGTATTTTTTATTTTATTATTAATATTATTTGCTTCTTCCTCTCTTGTTCTCTTCCATACTCCATAAAATGTTTCTTAAAAACTGATACCAGCATATAATAATGGTAGCTTGAGTCCTGAAAGCACTGTTCTGCATACCATTATTATAACTAGTATTTACTTAATATTATTCTGCATGTGTAACTATTATATTATATAACTAGTATATAATATATTATACTATTCTGCATGTGTATTCTGCATCAACTATTATTATTATTTTTTGCAAAACTATGCAAATTGACGTATGTAAATACCTTACATCCCCCCCCACACACAGACACTCATCTATTACATAGTTACATACTTTCTCCAATAAACATAAAAAATTGAAAATAAAAGAGACAATCTCATAGAATATAGACCTTTGTGAACTAAAAGAGAACAGAACCATTCAAGTAATTTCTAACTTTAATAGTTGACACCTCTGCAGATAGAGTCAAGGCCGTTTCATGGGAACCAACCGGTTCTCTGCCATCTCTAACTTCCCCCTTATGGTTCAGATTGCCCTGATAACACAAAACCTAACAACTAGACTTATAGGCAAGGGTCAACCAGCAATGAATGAATCACATTGCAGCACATTGGCAGTGAAAACATGACGGAGATACAGGTTTATTTTCTGTTTTTTACATTAGCGTACTCATTTAGCAGATGCTTTTATCTATAGTGATGTAAATTATCATTCATAAGTAGGAAGGCATCTTGCAGTGGAACCCTGAACCATTGGGCTGGGAGTCGAACACCATGACCTCCGCACTGCCAAAGGATGTGTCGAACCCTCTCCTGTCAGACTGCCCTCCTGTTGATGAACCCTCTCCTGTCAGACCGCCCTCCTGTTGCTGAACCCTCCCCTGTCAGACTGCCCTCCTGTTGCTGAACCCTCTCCTGTCAGACTGCCCTCCTGTTGATGAACCCTCTCCTGTCAGACCGCCCTCCTGTTGATGAACCCTCTCCTGTCAGACCGCCCTCCTGTTGCTGAACCCTCTCCTGTCAGACCGCCCTCCTGTTGATGAACCCTCTCCTGTCAGACCGCCCTCCTGTTGCTGAACCCTCTCCTGTCAGACCGCCCTCCTGTTGCTGAACCCTCTCCTGTCAGACTGCCCTCCTGTTGATGAACCCTCTCCTGTCAGACTGCCCTCCTGTTGATGAACCCTCTCCTGTCAGACCGCCCTCCTGTTGATGAACCCTCTCCTGTCAGACCGCCCTCCTGTTGATGAACCCTCGCCTGTCAGACTGCCCTCCTCCATGAAGCCCCTCACCCCGTTCCCCGCCTTATTTGTTGCCCTCACTAAATTCCCTAATAATTGACCCTCTGTGTCAGTGTCTCTCTTCGTCAAGCATTTGGGTCCACTCTCTACTTCCCCATTACAAATGTCTTTGTATTAATAATTATTGCATCTTAGTAGATGCCCAGTAACACAGTACTGTTTAACAGAACTGTGTTTCCTAGTAAGGTATTGGCCCTTTTATTGCAGTTGTGGTGAGTATAAAGTTTGCTCGATGGTTGCACCACTTCCACTTTTGCGATGACAGGTGTGTCTCATATAGGCTGGGTTGTGTGTTCCTGTGAACAGACTCCAGTCCTGGACTCCACTGAGACCACGCTGAGGTCGAGATGCTCATCATGGGGGCTGTGCTGCTGTTACTAATTGGTGTGGCTGATGGTGAGATCTTTATGGCATTATTACTTTTTTAAATATTTATGTATTTTTGTCAGCAATGGTGATGTAGTTATGGTTTAAGCTTTAGTAGTCGTTTTTCAATATTTGTTGGGTTCAAACAATTCATTTGGTGATACTTTTGTTAGGAGTAAAATTAGTTAATTTGTTTTGGAAAATTAGATATGTTATTAGGGTGGGTACTAACCCACAACGTGAGGTTTCTGTTGTCAATGGAGAACACAACTGCATCGCCAGATGTTATCAAGAGTGTGTTTTCATTTTTATGAAATAATATGTATATGGTGAAAATAAAATAAAATAATAAATAATAAAATAATGTATGTTTCAGCATCTACACTTAGTAGTATAATAGCTTCTCTCTGCAATAGTTCATATTTTATTCAAAAATATTCAAATCCTCTTTAGTAATAGTAATAAGAGAGTTATTATACAGTGAGAGGTGGTCTGTGTATCTGAGTGAGATATATCTCCTGTATTGTTTTACTCTCCTCTGTAACCCTCCAGGTGTGAAGACCTTCTGTGACGCCACACAGCCAAACATCACGACCCAGTGCTTTGGCTCTCTGGGAGGAACCGTGGAGGTCCTGCTGTCTAAGACCTCACAAGATGATCTCTACAAACTGAAGAAAAACAATGTCGTGATTTTATCAGACCGCAGTCCGACAACAAACATTCGATATTCATTTAATGTCAGTACTGGAATGTTTGCTATAAAGGAATTCAACAGGACAGACAAGGGTACATACTCGATGGAAGTTCATGATCAGAATGGAAGACAAGTATCATACGCACATTTTAGATTATCCATTCCACGTGAGTTATTATATATATTCCAATTCCATCAATAGTAACAGATCAATAGTAAATGCTTATAACTTGCTGTGTTTCTGTTTTCAATAGATGTATTGCACTTACTATTTTATGTGAAAATATAGATTTTAGTCTCTTACAGGTCGTAGTGAGCAATTTAAATACCTATTACTAAAGAAGATGTAGTGGAATTGTTTACAGATTGCTATAGAAATAGCGGCTGAAAGGCCATATTTGGAAATGCAATACTGCCCATAGTGGCTAAACTCAGTAACTACAATTTGTGTCAAAATAGTTACTTTGCCTTGCATTTTGTATACATATATCCAGTGAAAGTGATGTATTTAACGTATAATATTTAATATTTCCATTTTCCATTTTTTCCTCTTGTAATAGATATAGGAGAGTTAGTAGTATGGTAAATAGTGTAGTCTGTGAATCTGAGTGAGATATATCTCCTGTATTGTTTTACTCGTCTGTAAACCTCCAGGTGTGAAGACCTTCTGCGACGCCACACAGCCACACATCACCACCCAGTGCTTCGGCTCTCTGGGAGGAACCGTGGAGGTCCTGCTGCCTACTCACTCCCCACATGAGCATTCCTACGCACTGAAGAAGAACAAGGTCCCGATAGTTGAGGGCGAAATCAAGATAACAGACCCCCGATATTCATTTAATGTCAGTACTGGCGTCTTTACCATAGCGGACCTCAAGAAGACAGACTATGATGCATATTCACTTGCAGCACATAATGGTGTTGAAATAGCAACTAAACTTTTATCCATTCAGGGTGAGTAACTACATCAATATTACACATTTGCTACGTGGTGGTCCAATTGTTGTTAACAGGATTGCAGATCAGAGGGAAACAGCAGATTAAACCCCAGTCATAAAGGATTAATTAGATCAAGTGTACTTTAATTAACATGAAAACCATGGTGAATTTATATAAATCAAATCTAACAATGTTAAAATAAATGTGTCAACATTCAACATTTAGTTGTACAATGTCTCCTCTCTGCAATGGCACATGTTTTATTCATTATAAAAGTGAGAGTAGATCTTATCTCGTCTGTAAACCTCCAGGTGTGAAGAGCTTCTGCAACGCCACACAGCCAAACATCACGACCCAGTGCTTTGGCTCTCTGGGAGGAACTGTGGAGGTCCTGCTGCCTAAGACCTCACAAGATGATCTCTACACAATGAAGAAAAACAAAGTTCACATAACAGACAACACTCGCGATTCATTTCATAGCGACACCAAGATATTTTTGATAATGGACATCAACGCGTCAGACGGGGGTACATACTCAATGGAAGTACGGAATAAGACTGGAACTCGACTAGCAAATACCAATTTTAACTTATCCATTCAAGGTGAGAGACAACATTTCAGTAACATTTGATCGTGGTCTAACTGTTCATAAACAGGAATACAGATTAGAGGAAAACAGTAGGTTCGAAATCATTAAGGATTATTTGGACAGATTAAGTATATTTTAATTTATATTAAAATCATGCAGAAATTATCTAAATAAAATGAAACAATAATAAATAGGCCTATTGTATTTTTCAAAATTCACACCGTTATTAGTCAAATGTTCTGCAATAGTTTGTTATTCAAAATGTCCATCCTTGTTATAGTACTAGTAAGAGATTTGTTGTAGCAAAAGTGAGAGTAGATCTGTGAATCTCAGTGAGATATATCTCCTGTATTGTTTTACTCTCCTCTGTAAACCTCCAGGTGTGGAGACCTTCTGCAACGCCACACAGCCACACATCACGACCCAGTGCTTTGGCTCTCTGGGAGGAACCGTTGAGGTCCTGCTGCCTAAGACCTCACAAGATGATATCTACAAACTGAGGAAAAACAATGTCCCGATTGTAAAGTACCAAAGTCAGACAAAAAACGTTGATTATTCATTTAACGTCAGCACAGGAATATTTACCATAAACGACATCAACAGGACAGAGGATGATACATATTCAATTGAAGCACATAATAGAAATGGAATTGATCTATCAAACATACAATTTCATTTATCCATTCAAGGTGAGTAGCTTTATCAATATACAGTAACATTTGATGCTTCATCTAATGATTGGTAAACAAAATTACAGATAAGAGCGAAGCGTTTAACATCAGTTATTAAGGATAATTCAGACATTAACCTCTGACTTCCTAGCTCTTATAGAAACACTGTGGGCTCTCAGGCTCCATGTTAACATGATTGGTAACGGCACATGCCATACTGTGCTTTGTGACTGTTTTTAAGGCCTTTTCTATACTCTTTAAAGTTTAAACAGTCCCTCTGCCCATCTATTATTAATGCTGTCAACATTTGATGTAAGGAGGGGGCTCTTGCTACTGCCCGATTTGTGTATGTCGGCATAAAATATGTAAAGTAGAGTAAACACTAGTTAGTCTGGGAGTAGGAGCAGGGAGGTTAAAGGGTGGATACTTTATATTATAATTGTATGAAGTTAAGTTTCTATGAGTGAATAACAGAAGGTTTCTGTTCAGTCGAACTGTGAGACTCACCTCCTCAGTCGGTTTCCCTTAGCCCCGGTCTCCTCTCCCCTCCTGTCCCGGGAGTGTCTGTCCCGGGGACAGCAGAGGGTGTCCTGCTCTGCCGGGGGGGACGGACTCCACTACAGCTGGAGTCTAGACGGACTCCCGCTGAACGACACGCGTCTCCTCTCCGGACCCAGTAGCGCTAGTGACGTCACTCTGGAGCCGGGCCGGTCGGGACTGCTCACCTGCTCGGTCCGCAACAACGTGAGCCACGCCGCGGCTAACATCACCTTGTCTGTGTGTTACGGTGAGCGGCAACACAACGAGGGAAATGAATGAATGGAGCTTGGATTCAGTGGCAGTTGATTCATCACATGACCGGTCACCATTGTCTAGTGGCGCCCCCAAGAGAGGCCGCCCGAATACAATCTCTCCCCCATCAATTAACTCCTTCAAATGAAAACGGTATTTGTCTTTTAAACGGAAAGGACAACTAACCCATTTGAAAAACAATGAATTGCCTAAAACATGTAGGCCTATACAGATGCATGAACATATGGAACTCATGATGTTAACTTTGCCGCCTAACAATGACGATGCTACTCTCCGTCCTGCCATGCAGATCAGCCTTAGTGTGTGTGCGTGTGTTGATGGCTGGATTAACCTGTTGCACATTGATTACTCAGTGTGCAACAGGTGTGCAGCCTTACCCAGCCCCAGAGTCCAATCATTCTGAGTTGGGCGAGGTGGGGCTGCCTAAATCATCCATCATCCTCTCACACTCCACATACCGGTACTAGTCTCTTCCATCATGATAGTGACATTATCTGGAATATAACAAACCAAAGTACATCAGTATGTGATTCCCTTAGCTCTCATGTTGACATAGCTTTCAGCCAGCCGATAAACTACAACAGCACAATAGAATCCCTGATATTAGTTATGGATTTTGGTTCAGGTGGGCAACCCAACGCTATTCGGTGTCGGTTCACCCCTATGAAACCTTTCTGGGGAGGATTTGAATAACCTCTGACTAACTTCTTCTTTCCTCAGTCCCAGACCGCACCCCGTTCATCGCTCGTTCTCTGACGGTGGTGCTGCTGCTCCTAGCAGCATTGGGAGTCTACTGGGCACTAAAGAAGAAGAAAACCTCCAGACCTCGAGGTACCAAGTGTCTCTTTGTGTCAACTGTTCAACACAAGCTTTACTTCCCGTGCTGTTCTCTCATTTTCTAATGTTCTGTTTGTTCAGACATCGCGCTGTCCACCATGGCGGTAGATGATGATGTGCTGTACGTTAACGTCTCCGGGGCAACCGGGAGGGCAGGGGGAGAGTGAGGTGGAGTACGGGGCGGTCAGGGTGGCTCCAGGCCCCAGGCGGACGCTGGAGACCAATGTGGACGAGTGTGTGTACGCTCAGCCCCGGAGGACGAGGCCCTGAGAGCTGTGAACACCCAGAAGGACGCGTAGACAGCGCTTTAGCCAGAGGGCCAGCAGCCCGTTGACCTTTGACCTGCCAGGGACACTTCTCTCTCTGCATCTGGAAGGCCACTTCGTTGAACTCCTGCTTTGAAAATGTTAGTTTATTCGACCGTTGTTATGTTTATATGTATGTTCATGAAGCCATTCACATGTAGTTTAAACCGTGCAGTTTCCGTCACTCATCAATTCTCCGCTATTATTTTTATTATAAATAGTATTTATTGTTTCCTCTGTTTTTGTCCATGGTGGCTTCCTGTGTCATGGATAGAAACTGAAACAATCAATTAATTGTGATAGCTTGTCCCTGGATGCACTATTCTGCATGCGTGATTCTTAACATATCATAACTGCTATGTATTTTATACTATTCTGCATGTGTAACTTTATTTTATTATTAATAGTATTTTCCACTATTCTGCGTGGGAAACTTGCTTGGATGCATATCTGTATTGATTTGTTTTTTTTAAGGAATAGTATTAGTAGTTTTTTGTTCTACAAACATTCTTAAGGTTCCAGCCATTTGGATTCGTGCACACACACACACACACACACACACACACACACACACACACACACACACACACACACACACACACACACACACACACACACACACACACACACACACACACACACACACACACACACACAAACACAATTTAATGGCAGTCTTAATAATTGTACCCTTGTGTTACTGTTTCAAATTCCAGTTTTCATCTTACCATACCAACAGAAAAAAAGTAGATTTTAGGTTTGAGTCTTCATAGTCAACAATTTATAGTAATATTTCTAGAAAATGCTCTATCGTAATTGTTCATCGATTGCTATACAAATGGTGACCAACACACGTTTACAATACAATACTGCCCCATAGAGGCTAAATATTATTTCTTCCATCTATCTTGTAAAAAATCTTGGCATTCAGTCTGTGGAAACAAAGGAAGAATTTCATTGCACAACTGAGAACGTCTCATTTGTGCATATGACAATAAACACTTTGAATTGAATTGAAGATAATGCATTGAACATCTGATACGTTGCATTCAAACTTTTATGTTTAATATGTTTGCAGGTAAAATATAAATTGATGAATGCATAAATATATTTTTAGAAAAATAGCACCAGCTACTGGTAGGCCTACATTTTCTCAACTCGATTTATTCTAGTCCAGATTAATTTTCCAAGTAAAAGGGAAAAGCTTGAAATATAAGAACTGATAATTATTGCTTTTAAGTTGGGAACAATATAAAACCTCACATTAATAATTGTTATGATGTACAAACTGTTAAAAAAATTAGACACATTTGTGGATAATGTACCTTCTTGACCTAAAAGAGAATAAAAACATTATCATTATTTGTGACGTAAATGGTTCAAGTGCTGACACCTCTGCAGATTCAGTATTGGCCATTTCATGGGGACGAATGAGATGAGGCAAAAACGTGAATGGTTTTTGCTTCTCTGCCGTCTCTAACTTCCCAATCTAACTTTAGTTCCCACCAGGAAAGAATGAACAGATTGCTTCAGACATTGACAGTAGGCCTACAACAGAGACATCAAGGTTTAACCTTCAGTTCAGTCATTTAGCAAACACTGTCCTCTAAAGTGACTTGTCTAATTCTGTTTCCCGAGTCATATTAATAGGGAGGTAGGGCTTCTTCCTTGTCTACAGCCTACTTTCTACGAGTTCGACAATATAGACCTTCTGTAATCTCGTCAATTATTACGGAGGCTGCAGCTAATAAAATGGCCTTTCTTGTCGTTGTTGTTTTACAGTTTAGAACAAACGTTTAGAACGTTGTCTAAAAATCGTCGCTATGTTCGCCGATTCTGAACGCACCGCTGATCTCACAAATTAAATTTCTGTTGTCATGGAAGTCATTGCGAAAGGCAAACGTCAATATCTGGATGCAACATTACGTTGTGTAGGCCTGGCTATGTTACGTTGTGTATGTTGTGTTGTGTAGCCTACGTTTTGTTGTGTACGTTATTTAATGTACGTTCTGTTGTGCACGTTAAAGTAACGGTGATGTTTTGTTTCAATGAAACTCGTTTAGATTGTGTTTGAAAAATGTAACAATGCTGATTTGTGTGGTTCCTTACAATTAGTCATGTTGAATTATTGATCATTACATAGGCCTACTAGTTCTAAAAATTGGTAGGCTATTATTTATTTATGTTTGTATAATAGGCTATATTTGTGTTTATTTTATCTTTTATTTATCATAATTTGCTTTGCTATTGCTGACAATCCCAAAAGTAAAAAGGGTAAATAATCGAGTGATAAAATAAATGTACAAACCTATGTACGGACAAAATGTGTTTTACTTTAACCACACTCGACCATGGTCTCCTGGCGCACTTTAGTGGGCATGGCGGAATAGTGCACTGCATGATCATATCACTGTATAGTGTTACTGCCATGCGAGCCGCAAATGGGGGCTTGGCGCGATGAGTAACATTGAAATACAGTAATAAAAACAAGACTATACAAGTATTAAAAACTTGGATGGCCCTGCCCCTGCCTATAAGGTAATAAAATGCTGCTCCCGTTAAGGTCTACATAATCAGGCAATACTGCCCCCCGAAGGCTAAACACAGTAACTGCATCCGGAGCAAAGCATGTAGCTCAGTCAGTACTGGTACTTGACCTACGCAGATATCAAGTAAAGTAATGCTTCATTTTACAGGTCCCTAGATTTCATAGTCAGTAGGTGATAATTTGTTTTATTTAAATGTTTAAATTACAACCAAATTATTATTTGTCAAGAAGCAGTTGATAAATAGCTGGTTATTTAATATCATAAAAAGGCTCACATGCTAAACAAAGAGCAAAGTTAAGCATGCAGAATAGTATAATATGCATAAGAGGTATAATAATAGAATACTTAAACATGCACAATAGTATAATATAAATACAATAATATAAAATGCAAAAGTAAAACGTGCATAATAGTAACAGGCTATTTCTAATAGCGAGCAACCACTATGGAAAACCACAACAACAGAGGAAAAAGTTAATTAATAAAAACAAATGATCTTGCCATTATCAGATTCAGAGAGAGAAGTGTCCCTGACAGGTCAAAGGTCAACGGGCTGCTGGCTCTCTGGCTGAAGCGCTGTCTACGGGTCTGTACGCTGTCCGCCCGGGGCCTGGAGCCACCCTGACCGCCCCGTACTCCACCTCACTCTCCCCCTGCCCTCCCGGTCGCCCCGGAGACGTTACCGTACGGCACATCATCATCTACTGCCATGGAGGACAGCGCGATGTCTGAACAAACAGAACATTAGAAAATGAGAGAATAGCACGGGAAGTAAAGCTTGTGTTGAACAGTTGACCCAAAGAGACACTTGGTACCTCGAGGTCTGGAGGTTTTCTTCTTCTTTAGTGCCCAGTAGACTCCCAATGCTGCTAGGAGCAGCAGCACCACCGTCAGAGAACGAGCGATGAACGGGATGCGGAATTCTGCGATGAAGGAAATGATGGCACAGAGGACAAACATTTATGAAGATATATTGATATCATGTATGCATATATAAATAGTCTGCTTTCCATTCCTAAGATATAAGATATAGTTCCTCACCTTGAATGGTTAAATAACATTCAGTGTATGCTACTTGCTTCCCATCTGCATCATGTACTTCCATTGAGTATTCACCAGTGTCTTTCATGTTGACGTCCTTTATAGTAAATATTCCAGTACTGACAATAAATGAATATCTGCTGTCTGTTGTCTCACTGCGGTTAACAGTAACATTGTTTTTCCTCAGTCTGTAGGAATCTCCTTGTTTGGTCTTAGTAGGCAGCAGGACCTCCACAGTTCCTCCCAGAGAGCCAAAGCACTGGGTCGTGATGTGTGGCTGTGTGGCGTCACAGAAGGTCTTCACACCTGGAGGTTTACAGACGAGAGTAAAACAATACAGGAGATATATCTCACTGAGATACACAGACCACCTCTAACTATTACTGTAAGAACACTCTTATTACCATTACTATAAAGGGGTGGACATTTTGAATACAATGGGTGCCATTGCAAAGAGGCACATTATACTCATATACTTTAAACATATACATTGAAACATTTAATATTTAATTACATTTTCCATTTGATTGACATAATATCCTTGATTGTCATGAAAATACCCTACCCCCAATACTCTCTATAATATGTGATAGGCTATATTTGTGTTTATTTTCTCTTTTATTTATCATAATTTGCTTTGCTATTGCTGACAATCAAATGGGTGCCATTGCAAAGAGGCACATTATACTCATATACTTTAAACATTGAAACATTTAATATTTAATTACATTTTGCATTTGATTGACATAATATCCTTGCATTTGATTGACATAATATCCTTGATTGTCATGAAAATACCCTACCCCCAATACTCTCTATAATATGTGATCATACTTCTGTGTTTTGCAATAACAAAGGTGAATTTACATTGTGGGGAAATCACAAAGCAAAAGGCAGAATAATGATTAATGATTTTCAACAATAAATGGACTCAATTTATCCAGAATTAACATACGATAAAAAAGGTATTGGTTTAACCCAACAAATGTTGAAAACTCAGGTTGAGTTCATAAGGCTAACACTAACTTTTCTGAGTCAAAAATAATTTTGGGCAGGTGTGTTTGAGCACAGTAGGCCTTTATCAGTCTAAACATTGGTATACTCCAGATGTCGCCGACCGTCTTCACTGTGCCAAATATCCCACTGCTTCAGGTTTTCCTTTGTAGGCGCGTTGAGAGGAGGAGCGGGCAATCCGCTGTCAGTGCGTGTGCATGTATCAGCGATGCACGCGTTGATCCAATAAGTGGTGTACCCTCGCACGGCATGTATGCGCGCTTGTCTCTGTGTGCGTGTGCGTGTGTGAACGAGAATGACACGGAGAAAGAGTGCTATGCGGAGATGAATGAATGGAACGATTTTATATTTCAAAATCGCGTAAAAAATAAATAAATAAAAGCATTTTACGGTACCCGAAAAGGGACATGAAAAAAAAAGAAAAAAGTAAACGTTTCTTGTTAGCACGAGAAAGTATCTGGTGCTGCGGCTTTCGGGACTACGCCCCGTGCCCACTACCTCCGTCAGTTGACCGTTGCCCATTGACTTTGAATGGGGACGGACGCGCAATGCATTGTGGATCCGTCCGTTCAGTTGGAGCTACGCCTCGTGCCCACTGCACCGTCAGTCAACGGACGTGGGAAGGCGTGGCTGACGGATGGGGGAGTAGTCTTTGCAGAGGCAACCGTCAGCCAATCAAATCGCTTCGCCGGGTTCTTCCCGCTTCTTCCTGCTTGTTGCGAGGCAAGATGACCCGCTTTCCCGCTTTCCAGTATCGTCAGAGCCCGAGTCGCGTCACAGTGCTTAAATTTGCATACGCGATCTGATTGGATGACGGATCCGTCGCGGCCGAAAAAGTTGAACATTTTTCAACTTTTTGACGGTGGCGAACGCTCCAAGTCAACGGACGGATCCACAATGCATTGCGCGACCGTCCCCATTCAAAGTCAATGGGCAACAACGGACAACTGACGGAGGTAGTGGGCACGGGGCGTTAATCTCACTTCAAAAGCCCCGGATTTGTTTTAAGGTTTGAATTGTGATTGCCATCTAGTGGAAAGGACATGCAACATCATGGATAATGCCTACACAATCAGTGGCCTATTGTTGGCTTAGCAGTGGGCATACCAGTTCTAAAATACAAAAAAGCAAACAATCCATCTCTGGAATCCTACCTTGAATCTACTGAAAGTTAGTCTCAAATCTATAAGTCTCAATTTTACCATTGTAAGTATCTGATGCTCACGAGAAATAATGCCATAAAGATCTCACCATCAGCCACACCAATTAGTAACAGCAGCACAGCCCCCATGTTGAGCATCTCGACCTCAGTGTGGTCTCAGTGGAGTCCAGGACTGGAGTCTGTTCACAGGAACACACAACCCAGCCTATATGAGGCACACATGTCATCGCAAATGTGGAAGTTGTGCGTCCGCTGAGCAAACTTTATTTTCACCCCAACTGAACTAAAAGGGCCAATACCTTGTTAGGATGAAGACAGTAAACAGTACTGTGATACAGTACGTCTTCTGAGATTCAATAATTATTAGTAGAAAGAAATGAGGAAAGAAATTATGAATTCATGTTAAAATTCTCAAATGAATTCTCCTACTACTCCCTGGATCGCAGCAGCTGATAGTGATTATAATGATTGTCAATCACTTTCACCAAATGCATTCTACCTGCCCGCCTGCACTGTCCCTCCTCAGCCCATAGGGGGAGCTGAGCTCCGCCCGGACCTCCACAATATATTCATATTTATTAATGAATATGTGTGATTATCATTGTTCACTGTGCCATACTTTTCTTTGTCACAGGGCTCGTCACTATAATCGCTGGTTCCCTGTCAGGGATGGCTCTGCTCCTGATGGTAGCATTGGGAGCCTACTGCACATAAAAACACAAAACCTCAAAAGGTATGAATCCCCTTTGCTGCGTCCTTAACGATGTATACTGTACATTGTACAGTATAATGTCGCACCAATGTTACGGTCGAACACTGGAATGTAATGTAACGCAGAACAGAGTCTAGGAGGACATTCTGAAGGCGGTACTTCAATAATAACAGTTATTATTCTTGGATGGCGTTCTGTTCTCTCATTTCCTCATTTGCTCTTCCTCTCCATTCGTGCCGCTCTTCCACCACAGAAGCGGAAGATGTAACCTACGCAGACGTCTCTGTGCTCCAGCGCCAGGGGCAGCGGAGAGAGCAGGGGGAGGGGGAGGTGGAGTACGGGGCGGTCAGGGTGGCTCCAGGCCCCGGGCGGACGCTGGAGACCAATGTGGACGAGTGTGTGTACGCTCAGCCCCGGAGGAAGAGGCCCTGAGAGCTGTCAACACCCAGAAGGATGCGTAGACATTTTCAACCTCATGCTTTCTCCAATTAATTTAAAATAAAAGAGACAATCTCATGGAATATAGACCTTTGTGACCTTAAAGAGAACAGAAACATTCAAGTTATTTGTAACTTCAATAGTTGACACCTCTGCAGATAGAGTCAAGGCCGTTTCATGGAAACCAATGAGGAGAGGCAAACACTGGAGCTGTGTCTGCTTCTCTGCCGTCTCTAACTTCCCCCTTATGGCTCAGATTGACCTGATAACACGGAACCTAACTACTATACTTATAGGCAAGGTTCAACCAGCAAAGAATGAAACGGATTGCAGCACATTGGCAGTGAAAACATGACTGAGATACCAGGTTTATTTTCTGTTTTTTACATTAGCGTACTCATTGAGCAGATGCTTTTATCTAACGTGATGTAAATGATCATTCATGAGTAGGGTGGTAAGGCGTCTTGCAGTGGAATTTGAACCCTGAACCATTGGGCTGGGAGTCCCAACACCATGACCTCCACACTGCCCAAGGATGTGTCGAACCCTCCCCTGTCAGACTGCCCTCCTGTTGATGAACCCTCTCCTGTCAGACTGCCCTCCTGTTGATGAACCCTCTCCTGTCAGACTGCCCTCCTGTTGATGAACCCTCTCCTGTCAGACTGCCCTCCTGTTGATGAACCCTCCCCTGTCAGACTGCCCTCCTGTTGATGAACCCTCTCCTGTCAGACTGCCCTCCTGTTGATGAACCCTCTCCTGTCAGACTCCCCTTGTCCCGTTCCCCGCCTTATTTGTTGCCCTCAGTAAATTCCCTAACAATTGACCCTGTGTCAGTGTCTCTCTTCGTCAAGCATTTTGGTCCACTCTCTCTACTTCCCCATTACAAATGTCTTTGTATTAATAATTATTGCATCTTAGAAGATGTCCAGCAACACAGTAGTGTTTAACAGTACTGTGTTTCCTAGTAAAGTATTGGCCCTTTTAGTTCAGTTGTGGTTGGTATAAAGTTTGCTCAACGATTGCACCACTTCCACATTTGCGATGACAGGTGTGCCTCATATGGGCTGGGTTGTGTGTTCCTGTGAACAGACTCCAGTCCTGGACTCCACTGAGACCACGCTGAGGTCGAGATGCTCAACATGGGGGCTGTGCTGCTGTTACTAATTGGTGTGGCTGATGGTGAGATCTTTATGGCATTATTACTGTTTTAATTATATATATTACTGTTGTATTTATCTCATTTTTGTCAGCTATGGTATTCTAGTAATGGTTTAAACATAAGTAGTTGTTTTTCAATATTTGTTGGGTTCAAACAATCATTTTGGTCATTCTTTTATTTGGAATAAATTGAGTTAATTTACTTTCAAATATTAGATATATTGTTAGGGTGGGAGCCACAGCGTGAGGTTTTTCATTTTTATGAAATCATATGTATGTGAGGACAATTAAATCAACTTAAAAGTAATAAAATAATGCATGTTTCAGCCTCTACATTTAGTAGTACAATGTCTGCTCTCTGCAGTCGTTACTATTTCATTCAAATTTCCATCCCTCTTTAGTAATAGTAATAAGAGAGTTATTATACAGCGAGAGGTGGTCTGTGTATCTCAGTGAGATATATCTCCTGTATTGTTTTACTCTCCTCTGTAAACCTCCAGGTGTGGAGACCTTCTGCGACGCCACACAGCCACACATCACGACCCAGTGCTTCGGCTCTCTGGGAGGAACCGTTGAGGTCCTGCTGACCTCACAAGATGATATCTACAAACTGAAGAAAAACAATGTCGTGATTTTATCAGACCGCAGTCCGACAACAAACATTCGATATTCATTTAATGTCAGTACTGGAATGTTTGCTATAAAGGAATTCAACAGGACAGACAAGGGTACATACTCGATGGAAGTTCATAATCAGAGTGGAATTGAAACATCATTCAACCTATTTCGCTTATCCATTGAAGGTGAGTTAATATATACATTCCATCAATCGTAAGCGATCAATAGTAAGGGCGTTTAACCACGGCCGGAGTGGGACCCTTTATCAGCCCTGAGGTTTCAGGCCGGGGGGGCGGGGGGGGGGGGGGGGGGGGGGCGCTGCTCATCGCGTGACCTAAATACAACGGCCAGTGCACGGCACTAGGCAGGGTTTCTGTTTTCAAAAGATGTATTGCACTTATTGTTTTTATGTGAAAAAGTAGATTTGAGTCTTTTACAAGTCATCACAGTGACCAATTTACACTACAACAAATGGCAGTGGAATTGTTAGCAGATTGCTATAGAAATAGCTGCTGAAAGGCCATATTTGGAAATGGAATACTGCCCATAGTGGCTAAACTCAGTAACTACAGTTTGTTTAAAAATGTTTACTAGATATCCAGTGAAAGTGATGTATTGAACATATAATATGCAATATTTCCATTGTCCATTTTCCCTCTCATAGTAATGGTTATAAGAGAGTAAGTAGTGGAGTAAATAGTGTAGTCTGTGAATCTGAGTGAGATATATCTCCTGTATTGTTTTACTCTCTCGTCTGTAACCCTCCAGGCGTGAAGACCTTCTGCGACGCCACACAGCCACACATCATCACCCAGTGCTTTGGCTCTCTGGGAGGAACCGTGGAGGTCCTGCTGCCTACTCACTCCCCACATGAGCATTCCTACGCACTGAAGAAGAACAAGGTCCCGATAGTTGAGGGCGAAATCAAGATAAAAGACCCCCGATATTCATTTAATGTCAGTACTGGCGTATTTACCATAGCGGACCTCAAGAAGACAGACTATGAAGTATATTCAATTGCAGCACATAATGGAATTGAAATAGCAACTAAACTTTTATCCATTCAAGGTGAGTAACTATTAATATTACACACACATTTGTTATGTGGCGGTCTAATTATTGTTTACAGGATTACAGATCAGAGGGAAACAACAGATTAATCACCAGTCATTAAGGATTATCTCGATTTTGTGTAGGACTACTTTAATTTAAATGAAAACCATAGTGAATTTATGTTAATCAAATCTAACAATATAAAGAGATTGTATGTGTCAACATTCAACATTTAGTTGTACAATGTCGCCTCTCTGCAATGGCACATGTTTTATTCATTATAAAAGTGAGAGTAGATCTTATACTCCTCTGTAAACCTCCAGGTGTGAAGACCTTCTGTGACGCCACACAGCCACCCATCACGACCCAGTGCTTTGGCTCTCTGGGAGGAACTGTGGAGGTCCTGCTGCCTGCTAAGACCTCACAAGACCATCGCTACGTACTGAAGAAAAACAATGTTACAATACCAGACAACACTCGCTATTCATTTAGTAGCGACAACAAAATATTTACGATAACGGCCATTAACGGGTCGGACAGGGGTGCATACTTCATGGAATTACGGAATGAGAAAGAAGTTCCAGTAGCAAATACCAGTTTTTATTTATCCATTCAAGGTGAGTGACAACATTACAGTAACATTTGATTGTGGTCTAACTGTTCATGAACAGGAATACAGATTAGAGGAAAACAACTGGTTCGACACCATTAAGGATTATTTGGACAGATTAAGTATATTTTCATTTATATTAAAATCATATAGAAATTATCTAAATAAAATCAACCAATAATAAATATTGTATGTTTCGATATAGTTCATATGTTCTGCAATAGTTCATATGTTATTCAAAATGTCCATCCCTGTTATAGTACTAGTAAGAGATTTGTTGAAGTAAAAGTGAGAGTAGATCTGTGAATCTCAGTGAGATGTATCTCCTGTATTGTCTTATTGTCTTCTGTAAACCTCCAGGTGTGAAGACCTTCTGCGACGCCACACAGCCACACATCACGACACAGTGCTTTGGCTCTCTGGGAGGAACTGTGGAGGTCCAGCTGCCTAAGACCTCACAAGATGATATCAAACAGAAGAAAAACAATGTCCCGATTGTAGAGTACAAAAGTCAGACAAACAACGTTGATTATTCGTTTAACGTCAGCACAGGAATATTTACCATAAACGACATCAACAGGACAGAGGATGGTACATATTCAATTGAAGCACGAAATGGATTTAATTCATCAAAAATACAATTTAATTTATCCATTCAAGGTGAGAAGCTTTATCAATATTTCAGTAACATTTGATGCTTCATCTAATGATTGTTAAACAAGATTACAGATAAGAGCGAAGCGTTTAACAGTTATTAAGGATAATTTAGACATTAACCTCTTACCATGATTTATAACGGCACATGCCATACTGTACTTTGTGAATGTTTTGAAAGGATTTTCTAGGTACTCTTTAAACAGTCCCTCTGCCCATTTATTAATAATGCTGTCAACATTTGATGTCAAGAGGGGGCTCTTGCTACTGCCCGATTTGTGTATGTCGGCTTATAAAATGTCAAGTACAGTAAACACTAGTTAGGCTGGGAGTAGGAGCAGGGGGGTTAAAGGGTGGATACTTTATATTATAATTGTATGAAGTTAAGTTTCTATGAGTGAATAACAGAAGGTTTCTGTTCAGTCAAACTGTGGGACTCACCTCCTCAGTCGGTTTCCCTTAGCCCCGGTCTCCTCTCCCCTCCTGTCCCGGGAGTGTCTGTCCCGGGGACAGCAGAGGGTGTCCTGCTCTGCCGGGGGGGACGGACTCCACTACAGCTGGAGTCTAGACGGACTCCCGCTGAACGACACGCGTCTCCTCTCCGGACCCGGTAGCGCTAGTGACGTCACTCTGGAGCCGGGCCGGTCGGGACTGCTCAGCTGCTCGGTCCGCAACAACGTGAGCCACGCCGCGGCTAACATCACCTTGTCTGTGTGTTACGGTGAGCGGCAACACAACGAGGGAAATGAATGAATGGAGCTTGGATTCAGTAGCAGGTGATTCATCACATGACCGGTTACCATTTAATTTTCATGAAATAATTCGTATGTGATGAGAATTAAGTCAAATAAAAAAATATTAAATAACGTATGTTTCAGCATCTACACCTACAATGTCTGCTCTCTGCAATAGTTCATATTCTATTCAAAATTCCATCCCTCTTTAGTAATAGCAATAAGAGTTATTATACAGTGAGAGAGGTGTGTGTGAGAATAGTGTCCATTAGATAACGACACTTATCTAATCACTTACATATTGAATTGAAGCACAAAATAGAAATGGAATTGATTTATCAAACACACAATTTCATTTAGCCATTCAAGGTGAGTAGCTTTATCAATATTTCAGTAACATTTGGTGCTTCCGCTTATTATTGGTAAACAAGATTACAGATAAGGGTAAAACAGCAGGTTTAACATCAGTTATTAAGGATAATTAAGACATTAACCTCTGACTTCATAGCTCTTATAGAAACACTGTTGGCTCTCAGGCTCCATGTTAACATGATCGGTAACCTCACAAGTACATCTATGCACTCTTTAAACAGTCCCTCTGCCCATTTATTATTAATGCTGTCAACATTTGACGTAAAGAGGGGGCTCTTGCTACTGCCGGATTTGTGTATGTTGGCATATAATACAGTATAGTATAGTATATATATATATATATAGTACAGTAAACACTATTTTTTTCTGGGAGTAGGAGCAGGTGGGTTAAAGAGGTGGATACTTCTAATTATAATTGTATGAAGTTAAGTTTCTATGAGTGAATAACAGAAGGTTTCTGTTCAGTCAAACTGTGGGACTCACCTCCTCAGTCGGTTTCCCTTAGCCCCGGTCTCCTCTCCCCTCATGTCCTGGGAGTGTCTGTCCCGGGACAGCAGAGGGTGTCCTGCTCTGCCGGGGGGGACGGACTCCACTACAGCTGGAGTCTAGATGGACTCCCCGCTGAACGACACGCGTCTCCTCTCCGGACCCAGTAGCGCTAGTGACGTCACTCTGGAGCCGGGCCGGTCGGGACTGCTCACCTGCTCGGTCCGCAACAACGTGAGCCACGCCGCGGTTAACATCACCTTGTCTGTGTGTGACGGTGAGTGACAAACCTATGTAAACTGCACATTTAATGGAACACGTAAATCACAGTGGGTGTACAGAGACCAACCCAGTCGCCAAGAAAAACGTCGACGGTGTACGTTTCCATGAACACTGGAGACGTACTATTACAACGTAAAAACAGCGTGTTATACCTACAGTATCCCACGCGTGCCGCTGTGGAGGCGGGTTTCGGGGTTTGGGTTTCACGGCTTTCGCGGCAAATTGTGGACACGATTGTTTGGGGGGGGGAGGTAGACTGTTGTTAACCGGGGAGGGGGGGGGGAGACACGTTTGTTGAGGGGGGGGGGGACGACACCGATTGTTTTAGCGGGGGGGGGGGGGGGGGGGAGGGGGAGGGGGGGAGGTAGACTGTTGTTGACCGGGGACGGGGGGGGCGGGAGGACACGTTTGTTGAGGGGTGTGTGTGTTGTGTG